>NC_022011.1:72108344-72191567 GCF_000317375.1 Microtus ochrogaster
TTAAATGAACACAGTGTCCGTGTAATTATTTCGGGTAGAGCTAGCCATGTGGGCGGCCGGGTGCCGGGACGCAGCCCGCCGCTCCTATTTCTACATTTATGGATGGAATAAAGATGAGAAGGCAGGACGCAAGCTCGCAAGCTCCAGCTGTCACTGGTTAAGATGCAGTGATTAGCTGTGAATTGGCCATTTGGCTCAGGCAAAATAAAGGAGGGGATCCCCGTCTCTGTGTTTATTCTCTTCCAGAACCTTGAGCCAAGCTTTCGGTTCATCAGTGTAGTGATGCCCCTTTTGTTTCCCCCAGAGTTTGGAGAGTGACAAGAAGAAGGACCTTTCAGGTTGCTCAGGACTTTGCTTGGAAAATAAATTATTCGTTAATCAAGAGTGCAAAGCTCAAATGATTATGGGGTTTGAGAAGGAAACATGAAGGGAAGAATGAATGAGTAAATGAATGGGCAGAAGGATGAATGGATGAAGTTATGGTATAATAGCATCCTTAGGGTATATTTTTTCTACCCAGACACATTTTCCTTATTTATTTCTCATATATGAATAGTCTTTCCTTCCCTGGTTCAGTGGCCGCTCACGTGTCTTTAGCTTTCTCATTTTCAGTAGAGAATAGAGTACCACCCTCGGTTCTACAGTGGATTAAGAGCCAGGACAAGTGGTAACCAACACTTAGTTCTAAGAGGTAACTGAGGTCATTGGAAGAGCCACAATGAAGTGGTAGGAATTGCATCCGGTTGGAGGGCATATGGATAGGGAGAAGGAGCTAACGTGGACCACACTGCTTTCTTGCTATGTAAGAATGGGCCCCACTAATATCCTGCATCTTCGGTATTCTCTGCAATACTGTGTTTGCCCACTTCATAGGGCATGTTGCCATGTCTCTTCTTTAGATGTCTTTGAACTCTTCTAGTGTTTCCATTTCCTGTAAGTGCTGGAAGGCTCGTCTGTGACTGTAGAAGTGTTTGTTGTTTGTTCCCAGGAGGCTGGGAAGTGCTTGATCAGCTCTCATCTGGACAGACAGGACCCTCTCCCCAAGGTCTGGTTAAACTTACACAGAGTGGCATGTGTTGTGTGGTGGTCGTTAAGGAAGGTGTGTCAAACCTACACGCAGGCTTCAGAAAGACAGCCTCAAGAAAGTCTCTGCAGTAGATGGCAAAATGACCCCCAAACCACACTTGTGTGTACTTGGCCTCTTTGTACTCTTCCTGTCTACATCCAGTCCTTCGTTCTGCCTTGAGCTGTGTGATAAAGGAATTCTAGCAAGCACATGCAAGTAGAGGCCTGAAGAAACCTGAGGCTTGGCCACTCCGGCTGCGGTGTATCCATGGGTCCGCCGTGCAAATAAGATTAAACTAACCAGTGCGGCCACGCAACTGAGAACCCATACCAGCAGGCAGCCTGTTCTCCGTGAGCTGTGCATGAGACTCAGCCTGTACTCATAATCTGAGCCCAAGAGAGACCTATAAAACAAGCCACGCCCACTGTGCCCAGCAGAAATTGTTAAGAATTGTGAGCAAATAAATGATGGTTGAGAAGAAAAAAATTACATGACATGCTATGCTGAACAAACCAACTGAAGGCCAGATTTTACCTCCTGTCCTTAATTTGCTCCATGCTGAGGTCATAGTGACTTCATAGCCATATAGAGAGCACAGGAAGCCTGGCTCACTCTGTCTACTCTCCCCAGTCAGCCTTCCTGGATGGCTCTGATAAACGGCCTGGATGGCACACCAGAAACTGCAGTGATAGACCTGTGCTTGTGTCAGAGCTGGAAGCTGAGTTTTCCAGGTTCGCCCTCCAGCCACACAGGAACTTGTACAGACGAGCCAAGTGTATAGATATTGAGTGAGTCTGAATGCATATGCGAACTGCGTGTGGTGGCTCTCTCTGGTCCTTGTTTTGTTTTGGGTTTGGTTTTGCTGTTTTTGAGACAGGGTTTCTCAGTGTAATCCTGGCTGTTGTAGAACTCACTCTGTAGACCAGCCTAGCCTTGACCTCAGAGATCCACTTGCCTCTACCTCCTGAGTGCTGGGATTGAAGTTGTGCACCACTGCTGCCAGACCTGTGCTGTGGGATAATGGTTTTATTCTGTAAAGATTTGTTTCTTGTACTTGCTTAATAAAGTGCTGCTTGGCCAGTAGACAGGCAGGAAATATTGGTGGGGTGACCAGGCAGAAAGTAGAGGCAGAGCAATGAGAACAGGAGGATTCTGGGAAGCAGAAAGGTTCAGTCTGTAGCCGTCACCCATACACAGAGGAAGCAAGATGTGACTGCCTCACTGAAAAAGTATTGAGCCATGTGGCTAACACAGACAAGTAGTATGGGCTAATATAAGTTGTAAGAGTTAATAAGGAGCCTGAGCTACTAAGCCAATCCATTTATAATTAATTTAGACACCTGTGTGTTTCTTTGGGGCTAAATGACTGTGGCACCAGGCGGGACAGAAACCTCTGTCAAAAGGCCTGTCTATTTTAATAGCCCTTTGGTTCCCAAGTCTTCCAGCACTGAGATGGACTCATGAGGCAGCAAATACCAGCCCCCAACACATCTTATTCTTTCCACCTTATGACCCCACTCCTTACTCCCCAAGATGTTGCCAGTTGCTTTTAGCAGCAATAATTTTTGGCAGTACTGCTGTAGAGCCATAGACCTTGAAATCAAGTCTATAGTAATGTAGAAGGAAAAGTCAAAGCAGGAATTTTTTCTAAGTATGTTTCCTTTGATGATGCTGGCTCTTTGGTTGGAAATTTGTATTTTTATTCATATAACACATCTGTTTATTGCTTAATCTTAGGTATGTCCCTAGGTGTCTTGCACACAAAATTCAACACTGAATTCCTATATTAAGACCCCTACATCTCAAAGGAAAGGTCCTGTGAATGGGGGTGGGGAGATGGGGATTGTTGGTGGAGGTACAGGAAGAGTCTACAGTGTTCTGGAAAGACCCATAGATGGTGTGATTAAATGTATTCATTGTGGGAACTAACTGGAGTGCTTCCCTGAACTCTTAGGCATGTTGGTCCCACTTACTTGGGAGGCTGAGGCCCGCTGGGCTACAGAGTGAGTAGGGGAAAAGCCATCAAAAAGTGATGGTCCAAATGAGTACTGAAGGAAAGCAGACAAATCCCTTCCGATGTATTGTACTCTTCTTCTTCATCTCCAGTCCCTAGTTCTCTTTAGACAGAACTAAGGAAGAACTGGAGACATTGAGGACTGCGATAGACTTGGAGAATAGTAAATGCTTTGGTCAAGACATAGGATATATTTACATGATGAAGGACAGAAGAATACTACAGAAGGGATGTAAGAGAGGAAGCTGGAAAGGTAACTAGGAGTGTCCAGGTTTCAGATACTCTTTACACAGTCGAGGCGCTGAGGTCTGAAATCCATGTATTAGAAATTTAGCTTAGTAGTGTACTAGTGTAAGAAATGGGCTCTTTACAATGTGTTGGTGATACAAGTAGTGTACTAGTGTAAGCAATGTTATCTTTACAATGTGTTGGGGACAGAAGGCCTGCTTGATGTCTCTGAGAGTGGGCTCATTCTGGTTCCTCAGGGAGGGCAGAGTGGCCTCTATCTCTCCTGCTCACTATTCCTTGCTTTGCCATCATGGAATAACCCAACAAAGGACTCGCTGCTAATGTCTGGCCCCCTTGACCTTGATACTCTCAGTCTTCACAACTGAATGCAAAACTTGGCTGTCTGTTCTAAGTTTCCCAGCCTGTGGTATTCTGTTAGAAGCATTAAAATGGACAAAACACACTGAAGGAATCTAAATTTGGGACTTGTATAGATGATGAGGACCACTGAAGATGTTCAAGCAAGAAGAGAGTTTTCTGGTCTGTAATGGGCTTTTTGTGCAATTCTATTTCCTGTACTGGAGCTGGAACCTAGGGTATCATGCCTAAGTAGCAAGCGTTCTACTGCTGAATTCTGTTCCAAGTCCCCTTAAAAATAAACTTGCCCAGGTTAGCCCCAAACTCAATCTGCAGACTAACATGCCTCAGCTCCCCGACTCAGTGAGATAAAAAGACCCAAGCTCCTAGATCTGGGCTCTGGTTGATAAATCCAGCTCAGCCCCTCAGATGATGCTGAGTGGAAGCCTGGAGAAAGGACAAGCTGCAGCGATGGGGAAGGGTAGCAGAAATAGGAGAGGAGAGGGCCCCAGCAGACCCTGGCCTCTGAGCATGGATAAGGCCTGTGGTGGCTGTGGCTGGAGGCTAGGGATGGCAGGAGTGAGAAGGGCGGGGTCTGAAACAGCCTAAGATTTTCTGCGCTGGCACTTGGTGAAGCCATTTGATGAAGCAGAGCTGTGTGTGTGTGTGTGGGGGGGTGAGCTTTGTTCTGTTACACACCAAGTTCATTTTAATATCAGAGTGTGACACACCTGCGTACCTGCCATCGGCCTCTCCAAAAAGCTAAGATAAAATGGAGCAGAGAGGTCATCACACCTAGGACAGACAGTTCAGAATGGCTGAGTAGTAAATTGAATGCTAGCAGCGTGAAGGGCAGTCAAGGGCTTTCGCTTGGGAACTCCAACTGAAAATAGCAGTCTTGCCTGGCTTGGCTGGCCTGGCTGGATTGGCTGGATTGGCAAGGCTAACTGGGCACCGTGGCTAAGTGTGAGCATTAGCCATGTGAGCAGCCTGGGTTGGTCCCTAGATGACCTTGGTCTAAAGTTAGCAGATATTCAGAGTAGCCGTAATAGCAAGAGACAGCTTTGGAAGCATATTTTGTTTTCCGTAAAGAAAACGTGGTCACAAGCAATACAGTTCCTGGTGGCTAGTCCTCTCATTGACTAAGAGCATATGCCTCTGGTTTCTGGAAGGCTATTTAAAATATTAATCATTGTTTTTTTTTCTTGACTCAAAATACCTTGAACCTTTCATGTAATTTAGAAGAATCAAAATGTAAGTTCTTCCCCTGGGGAACATGTCAAAGAAATGCCTGTTTGCATACCGTCATTTGTTAGCATAATTTACCTTTCTGGATAGCACAATAAAAGCAAATTAGGACACAAGGCTTCAAAGCCCAGAAAGAATTTATCTCTTAAGAACTAGTTTAAAAGTTCCTGGCCCTTTGGGAGTCTGAAGATGCGTGAAGGGTGTACTGGGTTTGGATCCTCAGATGTAAAATTCCTGCCGTCATATAATCCTTCATCAGCACACGTAGTGGTAAGTGTGCTTTACTCTATGGTGTCTGGGGGAAAATATTGAGGTTAAAAAAAAGTAATCATTTGACTTCTAATTTGAACTTCAGAGACTGCACTTCTTCCTGGGAACACAAGAGGGCAGAAGTCAGAGAGAAAAGGCTGCCCTGGAAGAGGGAGCTCCGGGAAA
This sequence comes from Microtus ochrogaster, assembly GCF_000317375.1. Classification (NCBI taxonomy): domain Eukaryota; kingdom Metazoa; phylum Chordata; class Mammalia; order Rodentia; family Cricetidae; genus Microtus; species Microtus ochrogaster. Next base: position 72,113,693 of record NC_022011.1, read on the forward strand.
TCAGGAAGGCTTTTTTTTCCCTTTCTTTTAAATTTCACTAAGGTACACAGCTTTACTTAGGCAGATACTAATGCTTATAATGTGACCAAGTGACTGCACGGTTGGAATTCAGCATTCAAACTCCTATGATCTGCTGTAGCTGTTCAGGATCCACAACAGCAAGGAGAAAGCTATTACCCTCCAAACGGAATCTATATTCTGTCCGTTTAGACAGTTTGAGAGCCAATACAATATAGTGTGTCTATGAGTCCTTAATTTTAGGGCATACATTATTTAGATGAATAACCTCTCACAGATATTGAATTTTTCAAAGTGCAGTATTGGTCTTACTCAGAGTTCTCACAGTGAATAGCAATGAGACCAGGCAATCCAGGTGCTCCCAGAAATGGGTTCTTTGTGGATGGCTAGGATGGATGGGCTTCCCTCCCCAGTGCGCCCATGGTTTTTCATGCACTAGCTGAACATTAAAACACCTTTACATAATCCAGAGACACTCTGGCTAACTCATCCTGTGTCATTGGCAGGTCAATGCCAGCAGGTTTGTCTGCCTGTCTGTTTTTTCTCATTTAAATTCTCAGTTGATCATTCATTTTGTGCCTTTTGAAAAGACTAGAGAGAATCAATAAAGGCTAGTCTCATTGCCCATGTGAATGAAAAATCACAATGACCTCAGTCGTAAGCAAATATCTTAAAATCTTCTTTAAAAAGACCATCTGATTAATAGTTAAAGCATGTTACCAAACATCAAGTGAATATAAATATACGAATTCCTGTCCTTTTTCTATTACAATTTTTTGAAGCATCTGTGAATCTTAGTGTAGGACGGGTCATGATAAAGCACACTGAGCTACTATAAATTTGTTCTTTTATAAATCTTGGGGTCATATTCAAGGGTTCCTAAATGCTAAGAAAGTAGAAATAGCATTATGGATCTGAAGTAGAAATGACATTATGGATCCCCAAAGCAGAGTTGGTCTGTAATGATCAATGGCTGGGCAGGAAACACTCAGCTCTAAAAATTCAGGCTTGCATTTGTCATGCAGAAAACTTGGTCCACTTACCTCTCAAGGGAGCCCCTCTAATCTCAGAGAGTGCTGACATGCGTTACTGTACCCGTGAGCAAAGTCTTTGGCAGAAGTGCCATTGATCCTGGGGGGTAGTGAACAGAATCAAAGCATCCTGTTGCCACCATCCCTGAAAAAGTGCATTCATGTGAATGTTTCTCCCACCGGCATAATGAGACAGCTCACGAAGGCATGTGGGTGTACACCACTCTGTGGAGATACCGCTGGTGAGTGACAGAGCGCCTGGTTGATTTACACAAGCCCCCAAGTGTGCGGATGAGAATAGGTTAGGTTTAGATTGACGAGCAAATGTGTAGCCAGACTTCTGGCTGACAAATGGCAGAGCTATGCCAGCGCATTCGCTTCTCTGGAGGGAGACCAAAAGCGAACCAGGATCAAGTTCACTCTTAAAGGACACCCAAACCTAGTAGACGGCTGGGTTGGTAGAGTGCATAGAGACACAACCCCTCCCCCCACAATAGAATTAAGAGAGTTCATAGCTGAGCACATATCCAGGCCAGGGACAATGTTTGCAGAGCATCCCGGGGCCCTGTGTGTATTCATAGTGACATTCCTTCAGAAAGGTCCTGCTGTTTTCAAGACAAATCTATTTTATTGGCAGCTTAGGTTTAAACTCAGTGCTCTCTAAAAATGGCCTGTTTGTAAACCAGAAACTGAAAATAACAACTGATGGACTAGTGTTCATAATGGTGCCAAAGCAGTAACAGGGCCAGATTGGATTAGGTTTATTTGGGCTAGGCACAGCTGAGAACAGAAATGTCCAAACAGTGTTTGTTAAGAAGGGTGAATTATTCCCAATCACTCTTTCTAGGCTAAAGTTGAAAGGTCAGGTCTCTAAGACAGTAGCATGACATTGATACTAGATACTGTTTCCTGAGTTCCTGTGGCATGCCGAGAGCGCCACTCAGCTCTTGCTGTGGCTTGGTGTATTTATTTCCCACCCTCACAACATGGAGCAGAGCATATGGTCTTTGCTTTATATGACCCTGCTGTTCAGAGAAGTTAGTTGTCCTGTCCAGAGCTGTACAGCACTGAGACTCAGGATTTAGACTTTATGGCTCCAAAGCCCTTTGAGTCACTGCTGATTGAACATGCAGTGTGCGCGCTGATCAGATTTAGCAGCTTGCAGTCTCTGCGGGGTTTGAGGAATGTTGGAGCCAGAACAGAGAAAGTCGAGAGAGCTGGATTTGAATCTAGACTCCACTGGGCTGGGGCATCTTAGAAAAATTCCCAGCGTCTGAGCTTGCCCGTCGTCTTTCAAAAGTGGGGGTGGAAGAGGGAAAGGAGTTTGAGGAGATGGCTAAAGCACCCTTCACATCTCTCTTCATTTCAGGAGTCTTCCATTGGCTGTTAAGTTTCTGTAATTGAGGCATGTATTTGGTCTTTTATGCAAACTTGAACGTGAGGAAACATTTTCATTTGAAATTCAAAACCTGCTTTTAGTTTTGCCCCAGGAATGCTACTCTTCTCTGTCAAGCTCGCTTCAGGGTGAGGTGGCTGTGGCACAGAGACCTTCCATCACCTAGGTGAAAGACTCCATTTCAGAGATGATGTGGTTTCGCACATAAGTGAGCCACAGAGAGTCCTGGAAGATGTGCTGAAACAGGAAAAAATTATCTGTGGTGGTTAATTCTTATTGTTGCCATGACTAGATTGGAATTACCCAAGAGAGACACCTCCGGGCATGCGTGTAAGGGTATTTCCAGAGAGGGCTAACCGAGGCGAGAGAATCCACTCCGAAAGTGGGTAGTACCATTCCGTGCTCTGTGGTCCTGACCTGAATAAAAGAAAAAAGAGACAAGACATGACATCAGCCTCCAGCTCCTTCTCCTTCCTGGCTATGTGTAGCATGACCAGACACCTCCACTCTCACTGCCGCACCTTCCCAGCCTTGAGTTTACCCCCAGACCGTAAACTCTTCCTTCCTTAAGTTGCCTTTGTCATAGCAACAAGAAAACTAATTGCTACCTACAGAGTTTTACAGCATCTCTACTAGATTTGACTTTCATATGAAGATGCTGCTATATCCAAGGGGGTTAGGAAACTGCATGTACACATGGTCATATGCTCATTTTGTGGGCTTTAGTCTACTTTTATAAATTAACAAGCTCTATTTACTGCGTTCTCCTTTTTGTTTGGACATCAATGCACTCTGAGGTTGGGATAAGCTTTCTCTCAGTGTACCAACTCCACCCACAGTTTGTGCACCCCCACCCCACTCCAGTTGATGGAAACATATACATTGGCTCTCTCACCAAGACATGGGTCACCCCCGGCTCAGCATTCTTGAGGCTTAAATGACATGAACCATACGGTTTGGGGGGTGCAAAGACCAAGCATTCCTTTGATGTTGTGCCTCATGATACTCACTGACTAAATCCAAGCATTTGCTGTTTGACCAGATGCCAAATTTACTAGACTGAATATCTGTGAACTTACAGATAGATAGCTGGATACAAAAATAAGACCAAACCTCTCAGGAAAATGTCTCCATATTGTTTTTGGAGGGATAGGTGGGGTAAAGTTTTGATTAATTAGAAACTATTTAGCAAGATATTTTAGCTAAAGTATTATACTTCAAAATTTCAAATAATCTCATCTAAAGCATCTTATAACAGTTAATGTTGAAACTATGTCTTTGATTTCTTTTCAGTTTTTTTTAAATTTTTTTTTTATTGAGAAAAAAAAAAATTTCCGCCTCCTCCCAGCCTCCCACTCCTCCCGCCCTCCCCCCACTCCTCTCCCCCTCCCTCTCAAGTCTGAAGAGCTGAAGAGCAGTCAGGGTTCCCTGCCCTGTGGAAAGTCCAAAGTCCTCCCCCCTCCAACCTGGTCTAGGAAGGTGAACATCCAAACTGGCTAGGCCCCCACAAAGCCAGAACAAGAAGTAGGATCAAAACCCAGTGCCATTGTCCTTGGCTTCTCAGCAACCCTCATTGTCCGCCATATTCAGAGAGTCCGGGTTTATCCCCTGCTTTTTCAGTCACAATCCAGCTGGCCTTGCACAAAACTCAAGTCCAAATGGATCAAAGACCTCAATATCAGTCCGAGCACACTGAACCTGATAGAAGAGAAATTGGGAGGTACCCTACAACAGATGGGCACAGGCGATCGCTTCCTAGGTATAACCCCAGCAGCACAGACATTAAGGGCAACATTGAATAAATGGGACCTACTGAAACTGAGAAGCTTCTGTAAAGCAAAGGACACTGTCACTAAGACAAAAAGGCAACCCTCTGACTGGGAGAAGATCTTCACCAACCCCGCAACAGACAAAGGTCTGATCTCCAAAATATATAAAGAACTCAAGAAACTAGACTTTAAAATGCTAATTAACCCAATTAAAAAATGGGGCACTGATCTGAACAGAGAATTCTCAACAGAAGAAGTTCAAATGGCCAAAAGACACTTAAGATCATGCTCAACCTCCTTATCGATCAGGGAAATGCAAATCAAAACAACTTTGAGATATCATCTTACACCTGTCAGAATGGCTAAAATCAAAAACACCAATGATAGCCTCTGCTGGAGAGGTTGTGGAGGAAGGGGTTCCCTCATCCATTGCTGGTGGGAATGCAAACTTGTGTAACCACTTTGGAAAGCAGTGTTTCGGTTTCTCAGGAAATTCGGGATCAACTTACCCCTGGACCCAGCAATACCACTCTTGGGAATATACCCAATAGATGCCCGATCATATGACAAGGGCATTTGTTCAACTATGTTCATAGCAGCATTGTTTGTAATAGCCAGAACCTGGAAACAACCTAGATGTCCTTCAATGGAAGAATGAATGAAGAAAGTGTGGAATATATACACATTAGAGTACTACTCAGTGGTAAAAAACAATGACTTCTCGAATTTTGCATGCAAATGGATGGAAATAGAAAATACTATCCTGAGTGAGGTAACCCAGACCCAAAAAGATGAACATGGGATGTACTCACTCATAATTGGTTTCTTTTCAGTCTTTTTGATATTTTTGTGGTTGTTATAAATTTGGATCAAACAGAATATGTATTTTCAACCCCCATTTATTCATCTATCATTACACGAATATAACCTAAGTATCTTTCTGCTAGGAATATATAGGGAGCGTAAACTCTCATTTCCTGAAAGTTGGGGTTTGTTTCATTTGCGTTCCATTCTACTCTTATTTTTCAAATTCTCTGTGTGGAATTATTGAATCAAAGGAGATGCAGTAAGTGCTCATTGTCATTAATATTCATTGGAATTCCTTTCCTAAGAAGTTGCTCCGTATTGTCCCCAAGTCTCTGTTAAATAAGCTTCTTTTACTGTCTCCATTTTTATTACTAGGTGTGTGTATGCGCACACACACATTTTTTTTTCAGTACCTGCTGTCTACTGATGGCACCTAATAGTCTGAAGAGCCAGAACATGCTTTAAATAGAAGGGTTGTTTGAATGTCCATCCTCTGAATTCTTCATACTATAAAGATGGCAAAGCCAATAGTTTTTAGAAGGCTAGATACTTAGAAAGACCAAATCGCCTTCACCTAACTGTTGTCAGAAAGGAACTGGTCTTGTTTCTTTTGAGTCTAGTCTCATTGTGCTCTACTGTACCACAACAGTCTCTTAAGTAACAGCACTGGGCTAATCTAACAAGCCTTTCAAGCTAGACTCAGAGACGCGTATAAGGATGAAATAGACAAGCAGGTCTAGAATTGAAAATGACCAAATGGGATTGTTTCCTCCAAAACCGAACACTTCACCCCAAAGAATGAACAAATTTCATTATTTTAGTCACACCTTTTTTATTTCTCCATATGTGCATTAAAATTGTTTTTTCTTTCAAGTGCTTAAGAGAGTGTTTTAACTAAACTCAGATACATATGAGTAACTCCAGTTGGAAGCTGTTCATGCATATCTGAAAGCAGACTGTGGCCTTTTTGACTTTAGCTTATTAAACACAAGGGAATTCATAGTTAAAATTCCACTCTTAGCTTCTCAGCCAAGATGGGAATGGTCCCAGCCGTAAAACATGACGGCCATGCCTCAAGTTCAGCAATCTGTTGGAATTGTCAAGTGTGCTATTCAGGTCACGATAAATCAAGACTTCACCTTCATTTCTCAACATGCAAGTTGGTTAAAAGTGGGGTGTGTGTGTGTGTGGTCCTTAATGGTCAGGAGGCACACAGATTTTGCAGCCAGCTGAAGCAGAGCATGGGAAAAAGACAAACACCTTCTTGCTCTGGGGGATGTTGGATGTCCCCTGTGAATCATGAAGATCATTCTTGGGAGAATGATTTGGCCGCTTCCTTATTTGCTGGGACGAAAAAGGGAAAACCCAGCTTGGAATCCACAGTCCTGTAAAAAGCAAGATCTGTTATCACTACCCTCCCAGTGTGGCTATGGCTTAGAGGACTCAGCCCTTGTAGCTACCAGAGAATTTTTGTGTTTGAATGGCTTTATGTGAGCTGACCAGGAGGTTGAAAGCCCCAGCTGATAAGGCACATGATTTATCCAGTCCCCTGATGGATATTCAAGATAAGCAATTAGCAAAGCAGCAACAAATGACAGGTTTACAAATTTACAAAGATGTGGTTCAGAATGTAGCTGGAAATATCATGCTGACGTCATCAGTTTCTTCTTGCTAATTGCAAAGAACTCAAGTGTTCCGTCGTCTGGAGGCTTGCGCAGGAATGTGAAACTGCTTTGGTACAGCGTCAGCACTGCAGAGCTGCTGGTTTGGACTTGCCCTGTCTTTGAAAAGAAAAGATGGAGGATGCAGGATACATTTGTCGAGAGGCCTCATCTCTGTGGGTCCCTTGCGTTACAACCAAATTTTAATTTTAATCAGTGGAAAATCCTGAAAATAAAAATGTACTACACAGCAGCTTGGAAGCAGCTTCCAATTCAGAGCCCTATAACGAGATCTCTGCTCTGCCAATGTGTTTTCCTAGCCATTTGCTTGAAAGTCAAGACAATAAATATGCAAGTATACTGCTCACAACTCTGCCCGAGGCTGAGCTCTTGGTTGGCTGGCGGCACCAGAGAAAAGGCACACTGGGCGAATAAAGCTCTAGGCATTCCCCCTGTCTAATCTGCATGGCTCTTCTCTGCCTGGAGTGTTTCCCTCACCTTCAAACCCTGCGTGCTGTGCTAACATTCATTTCCAAGGTTCCTGCCCAATGTGGCACTTAGGGATGCCATTGAGACGCAAGCTGAGTTGAACAAGATGACTGCCATACCTCGCCTGTGCAGGCCAGCCTAGGTAAAGGGGAAGGGACTGATCCTCATTTTGCCCCCTGTTGTTTTTTGGTACCAGTGGGTGGTCACTTAGGTCTCCTACTCCATTCCAAATATTTCTAAAATGTTCTGTGAGGAGGACTGTCAATCAAATGTACATACTCATCTAACTCTGAGAAGGTTGGGCAGGCGTTTACCCTCACATCCTGGTTTTGATTTCTTTGAAGTCGAACTGAACATACAAGGATTTGTGAAGACCTAAAACTTGGATTTCCATAGACATTTCCTCCCTCCCTTCCTCCCTTCCTTTCCCACAACCCCTGTGGTTCCAAAGCTCTAATAGCCCATCAGAGTCAGCCAAAGATTTTAAACAGGTATTACAGCACATTTATAAATTGTATGCTTATGCTGCTAAATCAATACTTTGTTATAACTAAACAGAAAAACTGAAAGATGAAGCATTGTTGGTGTAGGAGGTTCTTCCGTATTTGTGTTGCTTCCATCAGTTGAATAAAGAAACTGCCTTGGCCTTTTGATAGGGAAGAGCTTAGGGAGGTGTGGAAAAGAGAATTCTGGGAGGAAGAAGGCAGTGTGGCCGACGCCATGAATCTCTGGCCTGAGACAGATGTAGGTGAGAATCTTACCAGTAAGCCACGGTCACGTGGTGATACACAGATTTAATAGAAATGGGTTAATCAAGATGTGAGAGTTAGCCAATAAAAGGCTAGAGCTAAAGGGTCAGGCAGTAATTTAATTACAATTTCTATGTGATTATTTTGAGTATAAGCTAGCCAGGCAGTGGGACGCAGTCTGCCACTCCTACTACACATTGTTGTGTATTTTCTCCATTTTTGCTTCTACTATTAAGGTTGTAAGCTTACTTTATATTGGTATGGTCAGAGCTCGGTATCTGTCGCTGAAAAATTTGGCTTAGTACTTTGTGATCTGAGTTGCCTGTGGGTAAATTTCTGTTTATTTTTATACCTGGGTTCTGAGGCTCTTCCAGCTAGAAGCTGTGCTCCAGAGAAAACACAGAAAGGGCACTGTCTGGACTAAGTCATCACTCACTTGTTTTCAATCTCACCTACCGGCTTTTCAGAGGTTCTATTGAAAGTTCCTAATAAATTTCCATCTGCCTCGGTGTCAATCAAATGCTATTATAACCTAATGAAAAGATGCTTCCCGTGGCTCAGACCCACGGAAGATGACAAGGTAGAAAAGTTAAACCAATGATGCGCCATTTACCCCCACACTTAGAACATCTTTAAATAGTTTAAAAAACCCTATTCCCCAGTTTTTCAAATATGTAAGTATTAGAATTTTATTGAAAATAGATTTTTTTCTCACATAACAATATAACCTGGTTATAGTTTTACCTCCTTCTTCCCAGCTCCTTCTCATCCCCCCCCCCCCCAAATCTAGAGCCACTCTGTTTCTGTCTCTCATTGGAAAACAAACAGGTTTCTAAGGGAGAATAATAAAACAAAATAAAATAAGATAAAACAAAAGCTGGCATATTGGACAAGCAGAAGGAAAAGAGCCTAAGAGAAGGCACAGAATCAGAGACCCACTCGTTTGCATATTCAGGAATTCCAGGGAAACACTAAATTGGAAGCCATAATGTAAATACAGAGGACCTGCTGCTCACCTGTGCAGGCCCTGTGTATGCTGTTTCAGTCTGTTCATTCATATGAGCTTTGATTATGTTGATTTAGAGGGCTTCTTTTCTTGGTCTCCTCCATCCTGGCTCTTCCTCCTCCTCTTCCACAGGCCTCTCTGAGCCTAGAGGGGAGGGATTTGATAGAGACATTTCATTAATGGCTGAGTGTTTCCAAGTGCCTTATTCTCTGTATAATGCCTGGCTGTGGGTCTCTGTAAAGTATTTCCTCATACCAAAGTCCCTAATCTAATCTGAATGTTTCTCTAAAGGAAAGCATCACATGCCCTCATGACTTCAGTCCTTTATTATATATCATCTGCAATAATCCAAGAGCCCCAGGTGTGTCAGAGGTGTCCTGTGACTAAAGTCAGGTGAAGGCTGCAATTCCCCTCCAGAAAAACAATTCTATGAATCACAGGAAACCATTCCTGTGACTCTTCAAGGCCAAAGTACTTCTCGGGAACAACTATTCACTCTAAGGTTTACCCCTGATTCAGTGCCTCTGCTAAGTTTCTACAACAATACATTCTTCTGTTGTGGGACATCTAGGTTGTTTCCAATATCTAGTTATTATAAATAGAGCAGCAATGAGCATGGGTAAGCAAGAGTCTCTAGGCAAGGGTAAAGCATCCTTTGATATGCCCAAAAGTGGTTTAGCTGGATCTTGAAGTTGATCGATCCCTATCTTTCTGTGGAACTACCACACTGATTTCTATAGTGGTTGTACATGATTCTACCTGTAACAGATGAATATACCACTTTCTCTACATCCTTGCCGGCATGAGCTGTCACTCATTTACATCTTAGACATTCTGAAGGATATAAGATGGAATCTCAGTGTACTTTTTTATTTGTATTTCCTTGATGGCTAAGGATGTTGAACATTTCTTTGTTTCTCAGCCCTTTGAGTATCCTCTTTTGATAATTCTCTGTTTAGATCTGTACCCCATTTTTATTTGGGTTATTTGTTTTCTTTATCTAGTTTTTGAGTTTTTTTTTATATAGTTTAGCCCTAAGATGTATAATTGATAAAATCTTTATCCATCCTGTAGGCTGATGCTTTGTCTGAATGACGTCCTTTGCCTTTCAGAAGTTTCTCTGTTTCAGTCCCATTTATTAATTGTTCATCTGAGTGCCTGTGCTAATAGTGTTCTGTTCAGAAAGTTTGTTTCTGTGCCACTGAGTTCAAGGTTATTACCTACTTTTCTATGAAGTTCAGTGTATCTGGTTTTATGTTGAGGTCTTCAATCCATTTGGACTTGAACTTTGTAGAGTTGATAAATATGGATTTACTTGGATTCTTCCACATATAGCCATCCAGTTTTGCCAGCACAATTTGTTGAAGATGCTACATATTTTCCAATGTGCTTCTGGCTTCTTTATCAAAAATCGGTTGTCCATAGATGTATGGATTTATTTATGGGTCCTCAGTTCAATTCCATGATTAATGTGTTTGTTTTGTACAATACCACGCTGTTTTTGTCTGTCGTACAATTTGAAATCAGATATAGTGCTACTTCCACAGTTATTTTTATATCAAGATTGTTTTTAGCTATCCTGTGATTTTTGTGTTTCTAAAAATCTAAAATCTCAAATCTAAAAATTGTCCTTTCAAGGTCTGGGAAGAATTATATTGGAATTTTGATGGAGACTGCATTGAATCTGTAGATTGCTTTTGGTAGAATGGGCATTTTTTACTATATTATTTCAATGGTCCATGAATATGGGAGATCTTTCTGATATCTTTCTTAATTTCTTTCTTCGAGGTCTTGAAGTTTTTAATCATGTAAGTCCTTCACTTGCTTGGTTAGAGTTACCCCAAGATGTTTTATCTTATTTAAGGCTGTTGCAAAACGTGTTGTTTCTCTGATTTCTTTCTCAGTTCTTTAATATTTGTATTCAGGAGGGCTAAATTTTGTGAGTTAATTTTGTATCATTCTACTTTGCCGAAAGTGTTTATCAGCAGTAGGAGTTTTCTGGTAGAAGTTTAGGTAGCTTACATAGACTATCATATCGTCTGCAAACACTTTGACTTCTTCCTTTCCCATATATCCCCTTGACCTCCCTTCAATTGTCTTTTTTTTTTTTTTCGCCACAGCAACGTTTATTGAGAACAGGGAGGGGATCAGTCCTTATTGGCCACCGCCTTCCTCACGGCAGCCAGCACGTTGCTCAGCTCCTCCCGCTTCCTCATGGCGCGCCTGTGCGTGCCCACCCGCTTCTTGATGAACTTGAGCCGCGCTTGTCCTTGGACACCTTGAGCAGCTCCAGGGCACGCTGCTCGTAGGGCACGAAGCCGCACACCTCCTGGATCATGTCCCGCACGAACTTGGTGTGCTTTGTGAGGCGCCCGCGCCGCAGCTGTGCCTCGGCTGGCTTACGTTCTTCCTCACCTTGTGGCCCTTGTTGAGGTCCACGGCCATGGGGTAGCGCAGGGCCATGGCTGCTCCTCTCCGATGGCGGCCACTACAGGAAGCCCTTCAATTGTCTTATTGGTCTAGCTAGAACCTCAAGAACTATGTTGAATGGATATAGAAAGAGTGGACAGTTTTGCCTTATTCCTGATTTCAGTGGAATCACTTTGAGTTTCTCCCCATTTAAGGTGATGTCGGCCATGGGCTTGTTGTAAACCACCTTTATTATGGTTGAGGTATGTTCTTTGTATCCCTAGTCTCTCCAGGACTTTTATCAAGAACGGGTGTTAGATTTTGCCAAAGACCTTTTCTGTATTTAATGAGATAATCATGTGATTTTTTTTCCCTGTTTGTTTATATGGTAGATTACAACTATTTATATCTGGTTAACTATCCCTGTATCTTTGAGATGAAGCCTACTTGATCATGGTAGATAATCATTTTGATGTACCTTATGATTCTGTTTGCAAATATTTTATAGAGAATTTTTGCATCTATGTTCATAAGAGGATCTAATTTGTGATTATTGTTCTTTGTTGGGCCTTTATGTGGTTTAAACACCAGGGTAACTGTGGCTTCATAAAATGAATTTAGAAATATTACTTCTGTTTCTATTTTGTGGAATAATTTAAAGCATATTGGCAGTCACTCTTTGAAAGTCTGGTAGAATTCTGTGCTAAAACCATCCAGTCCTGTTTTTTTTGTTTTTGTTTTGTTTGTTTGGTTTTAGTTTGTTTTTGTTTTGTTTGGAAGATTTTAAATAACTACTTCTATTTCACTAGGGGTTATAGGTCTCTTTAAGTTGCTTATTTGGTTTAACTTTGGTAAATGGTATTTATTGAAAAAATTATCCATTTCTTTTACATTTTCTAATTTGATGGGAGTATAGGTTTTTGAAGTATGACCTAGTGATACTCTGGATTTCCTTAGTATCTATTGTTATGTCCCCCTATTCATTACTAAGTGTATTAGTGATGTGAGATGTCCTTCTGTATATGTGTTACTTTTATTGGTTAATGAATTTAAAGCTGTTTGGCTAGTGGTTTTGTAGAGTAAAGCCAGGGGGGAAATCCAAACAGAGATAAATAGAGAAGGTAGGTAGAGTCAAGGAGATGCCATGTAACTGCCAAAGGAGAAAGACACCAGAACTTTACTGGTAGCCACAGCCCCATAGTGATACATAGATTAACAGAAATGGGTTAGTTTAGATTTAAGAATTAGTTAATAAGAAGCCTGAGAAAATAGGTCAAATGGCCTTGTAATTAATATAGTTGTGATTATTCTGGTCTGGTGGCTGGGAAACCAATGCACAGTCTCTGTTTACATATTAGCTTGGTTATTCTCTTTCTACCTTTTAGCTAATTTGGATAAGGGTTTGTCAATTTTATTTATCTCTCAAAGAACCAACTCTTTGGTTCATTGATTATTTGTATTGTTCTATTTTTATTTGTTTCCATTCTATTTCAGGCCTGAGTTTGATTATTTCATATTGTCTATTCCTTTTGGCTGACTTCTTTTTGTTCTAGAACTGCTTTTAAGTTACTATTATGAGAGCTTTCCATTTTTTTTTAAATGTAGACTCCTAGTGCTATGAACTTGGCTCTTAGAATTGCCTTTATTGTGTCCTATTAGTTTGGGTATGCTGTATATACGTTTTCATTTTCATTCAATTCTAGAGAGTCTTTAATTTCTTTATTTCTGTCTTGACCCACTTTTCATTCAACAAATCCCTTAAAGAAAACCAAGAAAAAGCAATCAAATAGATGAAGGAAATAGTTCAAGACTTAAAAACTGAAATAGAGACTATAAAGAAAACACAAACCAGGAGAACTCTGGAAATGGAAAATCTGGGTAAATGATCAGGAACTACAGTTGTAAACATAAACAACAAAATACAAGATATAGAGGAGAGGATCTCAGGTGATACAATAGAGGAAATAGAGTCACTGGTCAAAAAAAATGTTAAACCCAACAAATTATTAACACAGGATTTCCAGGAAATCTGGGACACCATGAAAAGACTGAACCAAAGAAGAGAAATTGAAGCAGAACTCCAGATCAAAGGCACAGAAAATATACCCAACAACATCATAGAAGAAAAATTTTCCAACCTAAAGAAGGGCATGCCTATGAAAGTACAAGAAACTTACAGAACACCAAATAGACTGGACTGGACCAAAAAAAAAGTCCCCTCACCACATAATAATCAAAACACTAAACATACAGAATAAGAAAGAAAACAGCTTACGTTGGAGAGGATTTGGAGTAAGGGAAACACTCCTCCACTTGCCAGTGTGAGTACAAACTTGTACAACTGCTTTGGAAATCAGTATAATGGTTTCTCAGAAAACTGAGAATCAATCAAACCTCAAGACCCAGCAATATCACTTTGGGGCATATACCCAAAGGATGCACACTCACACCATAAGGACATTTGCTCAACTATATTCATAGCACTATTATTCATAATAGCCAGAACCTGGAAACAACCTAGATGACCCTCAACAGAAGAATGGATAAGGAAAATGTGGTACATTTACAGAATGGAGTACTACTCAGTGGTAAAAAGCAGTGACATCTTGAAATTTGTAGACAATTGGATGGAACTAGAAAAAGCCATCCTGACTGAGGTAAACCAGACCCAGAAAGACAAATATAATATGTACTCACTCATAAGTAGATAATAGACATAAAGCAATGGACAACCAGTCTCTAGTCCATAACTCCAAAGAAACTAGGGAGCAAAGAAGATTCTAAGAGTGATATACATGGATCTCATTTCTGTAGGGTGCCATTTTGTCTTGTTGACTGTGTCCTTTGACTTACAGAAGCTTCTCAGTTTCAGGAGGTTTCTTTTATTAATTGTTGCTCTCAGTGTCTGTGCTACTGTAGAGTTGGCAGTGAGACTGAGAGATTGGTTTTGGAGCAGAGGAAGAGGAGGTAAAGATCTGTACTCAGTACCCTTGCTTCAGGCAGAAGTCAAATATTTTGAATATGGTGTTATTATTTAGACATGAAGTATTTTCTTAAAATTCTTCAAGGAGTATTGAAGCCCTGGTTTGTGATATAAGCAAGAGGCAGAGGACCTTACCTTCTTCACTGGATCAATCTATCAATGAATTCCAACTTGAAGAATCTGTTAGGAAACGGTGGACCACAGGAAGTGGGACCTGGTTGTAGAAAACACACTGGTGGCATCTCTGGGCTCCACCTTGCCCTGGCCCCTTCCTATAATTGCTTCTCTCGGCTACTTATGTAACATGATATTCTTTCCTCAGCTGTATCTTGGGTCAATAGCAGTAGTACTGCAGACTATGACAGTGGTACTGATGGTCAGATGCTGAAACCTGGAGCCTAAATAAATCTTTACTCCTTCAGACTATTTCACTCAGGCATCTGGTCTCCACCGGAATGTACTTCCCATTGCTGGGCTAAAAGCAACTCAAGCGAGGTCATTTTGGCTCACAGTTCTGGGTTACATCCATCACAGTGAGGAGGTCACAGTAACCAGAGCTTGAGTCCACAGTCAAGAAGCAGAAAGTTGAATGTATGCTCACTTCCAGTTTCCACTCTCCGTTTACACGGTCCAGCATCTCCTGGCTAGGAGAGAATCCCACCTGTAATTAGGAGACGTTTTCCCACAGCAATGACCATGATAAAGATAACCGCTCAGACATTCTCAGAGGCTCCCTTGAATCCAGATAATCTCTTCCAGGTGTGCCTGGTGGCTTATCTCCCAGGAGAGGATAGACTCTGATGAGTTGAAAAGGAACAGGAGCCATCACACAGTCACCAGAAAGCTACCTAATAGAGGTACCATTTTTTTCAGAAACCAATGGGCACAGCAGTGAAAACAATTCTTTAGCCATCTCTTTAGGGGCTGAGAATATAGAGTAGTGGTAGAGTGTTAGCCTAACATGTTCAGAGGTGTGGGTTCAACACACGCCGTGACAGATAAGTAGAATATCCTTCTTGGAAGTATTTTCTACATTTCAATTTTTTTCATAACAGGTAAAATGTCGCATTACAGGGCAGGGCAGGCTAGGAGCCTCTATTTTTTGCAGAGCTAAATGCTTGGTTGTATATTCTAAAAAATTCTTGTCATTAAAAATTCTGAAAAACGTTCTATCCAGTAACATGGCAGGAACGATGCTGCCCACTGAGCTGGTCTGCTTTCTCGGGATAGGGAACTTGCAATTAGAAATCTCATAGGCAGCTTGTACAGGGAACAGAATGAAGGTCTGTGAACCTGCAAGTGACAGCAGACTACTGAAAATCCATGGCAAGTGAAGCCCGTTGAATGGAGGCAGCTACCAAGGCTGGGCCCAGTTCAGAGAAACCAACATCATCAGGAAGTAATAGGGAACCCCACTGTCCTCCTCAAACCTGAAGGGGAAAGGGCAAGCACTCACAACTCCTGAGGAAACCATGACCAGGGGATGTGACCTTGGTTACAGGAACTGTCTTAGTCTGCTCTGGCTCCCAAAAACAGGCACTGGAGCTTGACGGCTTAAGC
The DNA here is from genome assembly GCF_000317375.1 of Microtus ochrogaster. Lineage (NCBI taxonomy): Eukaryota > Metazoa > Chordata > Mammalia > Rodentia > Cricetidae > Microtus > Microtus ochrogaster. Next base: position 72,129,571 of record NC_022011.1, read on the forward strand.
AATGGAACTCAATTTTCCCGAAGTTCTGGAGACGTGGACCCCAGAGCTAAGGTTCTGGCAGGCTGGTTTCTTCTGAGTACTCTTCCGTTATTGGCTTTCCCCTGTGCCTTTGTGTGGCTGTCCACTGGGCTTTGTCTCTGTGTCCACATTTCCCACTATTACAGGACTTCTAGTTATCCTGGATGAAGGCATGCCTAGTGATCTTATTTTAACTCATCTGCCTCTCTCCAGATGTCATAACACCCTGAAGTACCGGGGGTTAAGGACGATTTTAGACACAGCTATGTTCTGGGGCACTAGGATTCTATTTTCAGCATCGGTCACATTCTGAAGTCCTGAGGGCTAGGTCCAGTTTCCAGTTTCAGCCATATTCTTAGGTTCTGGGGATTGAGTTCAGCATAGGAATGGGATGGGATACAGTTCAGTCGGACGGGAACACCACAGGGAGGGAGCCTGAGCAATCATGTCTTAGCCAATTGTTCTCTTTCTTCTACCCACCTTGCAGCCTCTTGGTACCTCCTGCTGCATACACCCACATAAAAACCAGAGGCAAGGGGGGGGGGGTTGTCCGAGGACACCTTGAAAGTCAGTCCTCTGGGATGCAGGGAAAAGAGGAATTCGCAGGACTATATAGTGTAGACAGCATACAAGGTGGCTGTGTTAGTTCCCTTTCTTGTGGCAGAGACAGCAGGATCCCTGACCAAAACAACTCAACGAAGGACTTACCTGGCTCCCTGGTTGAGGCTCGAGTCCATCACAGGGGGAAAGGCTTGGCAGCAGAAGCCTAAGGCAGCTGGGGCAGGCGAGAAGCAGGGACACGGATGCTGCTGCTCGGCCACCTTGCTCCTCTTCCTGCATAATATTCAATCATCCTATGCAGCCCATGGGACGGTGCTGCCCACACACAGAGTGCGTTAACTTCCCTGGACACCTGTTCAAGCACACGCTCAGAGTGTGTCTCAGTCAAGTTGCATTGAAGAGCAACTGTCATGGTCACCACGGCTGAACTTAGGAAACACATTTAGGAGCACTCTACACAACGGGCCTAGAAAGAAGGAACGGAGTGTTCTGAGTGGCGCGGCTGGCTTTGTGGGCATGGTCGACAGCACCGGCTCCGGTGAGAATTTAGAGACAGACTTCCGTTGTAAGCAGACATGGAAAACATGTGCCTCCTACTGGTCAGGCACGTTTTAAAAATCTTTCTTTTGTGTATTTAGCTTCCAGTGGTTCCCTGCTCATCCTATGTAACTAAACACATGCTGCTTGGCTCTGCAACACCCTGACCATGGGCTTAGGTTGGCAAGCAATACCCCGAAAGTCATAAAGCCAATCTCTATAATGAACAACCTGAGTAGATTTTTGCAAATTCCGTATTCTTGTGTTCTTCAAAGTGTAGCTTCTTAGCTTTACATGGTGTGTGTGTGTGTTGGGGGGGGGGGGATTGTTAAGCCATGATGTAACCAAAATTCCTCATTAGGTATTTTTTTTTTTCTTTTAAAAACTCAAACTCCTTTGGCTGGCAGTTCTGTGGATGACCTGAAGTTAAATAAGTATATATGGTACATTTTATGCTAAAAGGTAGTAATTAATGTTAATTTTAATCACTATTTCGTGTTAGTGGCTCTGACAACCTAATTTAAAGAATGTACCATCATTGGTAGAAACATTGGGTTGTTCTAAATATTTAAGCAGCCTGTAACTTTCGAGACAGCTGGAACCACACCGCTGCAGGGGCACAGCTCAGAGGGCCATTGCAGCGTGTCTGCTCTGACAGCTTTCCGGCAGATGACATAGGGAATCCTGAGGGTGGGGGCTCCTGTCCACCCCTGGCAGATGTATAGTGGCATTGCAGAAAAATGGCAGAGCATTGGCGGGACTGGAAAGTAAGTCCCACTTACACTGAGGAGTAAGACAAGGCCCTGGTTTCCCAGTACTGAAAAGGAGGAAGACATGCAGGTATCTCTCATCTTCAAAATCATACCCAGATGCTCTTTCTCCAGCCTCCCCTGTCCCTTGTTTCTGCTGGTGAACCATGAGTCAGGAGTTGACGAGAATGTTCCACCACCACACCCACGCAGTGGTAACATTAGAACATAGAGGCTCTCGTTTGGACTTAAACCTGAGACTGGCCAAGCCATGGAAGCCTCTAGAAGATGAGAAGGTGATTTTCTCCAGGCCAGGGGCTGGGGTGGATTGTGAACAGTAAGCAAGCCCAGCAGTAGCCTGGTCAGCTCTACAGCTGTTGAGACTGTCTGTGGGAGCTGTCGGGACATTGACCAAGGTACTGGAGCCCCTTAACTGGGAAGCGCATCCGTGTTTAGAGAGCCTCTTCCCCTTAGGAAGACAGAGCACCATTCATGGTGTTCACAGAGGGGACAAATAGGCCTGCATAGAAGCTCGTTCATACTCACTACACCTTGGGCTCAGCAGCTTGCCTCACCCCGCACATGAAGGCTAGCCCTCTCCAAGATAGGGTTCCCCGTTCACTGTTCATTTTTACCAATCCCTGAGCACGTCTGTTCTTTGTGTGTCAAAAAGAGACATTTCTTGCAAGAAAGAGAAGTATTGTATCTAATCTTGGGACAATTGCTATTCTAGAGATACTTTATATAATGTTGTAAAGCAAAAGCTAGGCCTGCCCCAGGATCCAGCACATGTACTCTTCAAGTCAGGAACGCTTTAGAAACATGTGCAGATGTACCAGAGGTGTGAAAGTGTTTGTCACTGTGTTTACCGACTGGAGAGAACCACAATCTAGCAACAGTAAAGTGATATCCAATGGACTACTATATAACAACAAAAATAAGCTGTGGATATGTAATATACTTAGCAAAAGTTGCTTGTGGCAAGGGTGTGGCACTTAAAGAAGCAAGGACATAAATGGCAAGGCGGTCACTGAGCTGAGGGGAATGGGAAGATGCCAGACTCCACTAGGGGGAGCTGAAGCAGGAGGCAGGAACATGGAGAGAAATGGGTTTTCAGTACTGACCAGAGCTGTACAGCAGGCCAAGTGGGATGGGAACCAGATCGGATGGATTCCATTCGAGGAAAATCATTATTTCCTATGGATGTGAATAACATTCCAGGGGCTGACTTCTGAACTCCATACTCACAGCTGCACAGACACACAAACATACTGTGCACACACACACACACACACCACACACACACACACATATCCATACTGCATAAACAGACATCCATACTACATATACATACACATGCATACTGTGCACACAGGCATTGTATATACACATGCATACTGCATACACACGCATGTATACTGCTCACACACATGCATACTGCATACACATGCATGCATACTACACACATGCATACTGCATACACACGCATGCATACTCACACATGCATACTGCATACACACGCATGCATACTACACACGCATACATACTGCATACATATGCATGCATACTACACACATGCATAGTGCATACACATGCATGCATACTACACACATGCATACTGCATACACATGCATGCATACTACACACACATGCATACTGCATACACACGCATGCATACTGCTCACACACATGCATATTGCATATACACATGCATACTGATATAAACTCATACAAGATAAAAACAAAGTAATTCTCAAGATTGGTTTTATTTTCATTCTTCCTCTCCCCCATTTAACATTTAACATTGTTAAATTACATTTAACAAGATACAGTTAAAATGTAATTATTGTAATATTGAAAAACAACAACACATGTTGAATGAAGAGGTTCGATTAGTGAGAACATCCTCATGTGTTGTGAGACTCTGGTTCTTGGAGGGATGTACTGGAGAGAGAAGTCCAGGGAGGCCTGGGTCTTTCTAGAGATCAGTGCAGGACTTGGCTTTACAGTCTCAGAAAGGGCAACTCGCTGCTGGTATCTTAGAAACATGCCACTTCCTTCAATAGAATGTACACTGAGGTTTGTGGCTAAGACTTTATTGCAAGTTCTGGGAGCAGTGGGAATCAACAGCTCATTGCATCTTCTTTCCCTCCTGTACTTATTCTTACATTTCCCAGCCTGGCAAACACTTTGGAACCTTCCATCAGTTGGCATCTCTTTTGTTTCTGTTCTCTCTCTCTCCTTCTTACACCTATTCTTTATGTTTCCTCTCTGGATTTCCTGCTGGCCCCCTTCCTGCTCACTGACTGCTCCAACCTTACCCTGTTTCACGTCACAGAGATAAGCAGACACCGACTAGCTTACGCCAGAGGGCACTCATGTGACATCGTAAGGTAGAGCCCCGCCCAGCTGCCTGCTCTGGCTACACAGAAGGAGTCTGGGCTCCGCAGGGGGAGGAGGTGGAGCCTGAGGGTCCAGGCTGAAACTTGGCTGTTTAGGAAGTAAGAGATGGGAGACTGGTGAGACAGGGGGATTGATCAAAATGGACAAGCGTATTAAGGATACCAGGTTTCCCGGAGTTCAGAAAAAAAGAAACGTAACAATGAAGAGGAAAGCGAATACTGTGGTGTTGGTTTGAAACCAGCAGTATGGAGGTGGAAATTCATATTTTCTAACATGTTCAGTAAGGTGTGCATGGACTCCCTCTGCTTTGTTCGGTGTCAAGGATTAGTGATACACTGGGAACAAACAGTACAGGCCCAGATCTTAGCATCTAAATGCCAACTTCTGCAAAGAAGTTGAGAGAAATGGATCATCTACCTGGGGTAGGGAACAACCAAGACAGACCAGAAAGAAAGGCAGTGCTTACACAATGACTGGGCATATCTGAAAGATACAGTAGCTGGCTGCGCTGGCCAAATGGGATGATCTGGCTATTAAGAGCACAACTGCTTAAACCATTGAATAAAATAAGGGAACCTCAAGCCCTATTCATGCAGACGAGGGAATGAGTAACAGGATAGGAACATTTCCAAAGTACTTCCCACAAGATACGTTTAGATGCCAAGTAGCCCAGGGTACCTTCAGAGCACAATGCCTGGCAGATGTCACTGTGGCTAAGTGAGGAGCAGGACATCATTGGAAACAAAGCGAGTTGACATCATGCTTTCTTGATGGGACCCAGCTTTCCTTGGTAGTAATCCTGCCAGTGTGGATGACCCAGAAATGTCATACACCAGTTGGAGGCTATGTCCCCAAGGGGCTGGTCTATAATCCTCAATTGTGTTGAAGTCATGAGCGTCAAGGACAGACGGATGAGGTACTCCAGCCTGAGAGAAAATAAAAATGGGACAAGTGACTGCCCTGTGTGATTTCCAGCTGGACCTTTGTGCAACAAAGAATGAAACCAGAATCACTGGTGAAACTCAACTGTGGGCTGAGGGTTTATCAGTGGTAAAACATTACTTCCCGTATTTTCATAGTTGAATGGGGATCATACAGGATGTCCTTTGTGTGGACCCATAGGCCAGGAATTTGCTTTCAAATAAATCAGAGAAGTTCTTTGTACCGTATTTGGGACTTTGGCGTTTGAAGAAAACTTAAATATTTACTATATCAAATGACATCCCGGTGGAAAGATACAGCATGGCAACAGAACCCTCTCTTTAATTAAGGAGAAGGGACGAGGATGGATGCTCACAGTGTTTGACAGCAGGCCACTGGGAAGCTTCTGTTCTCAGCTCCCAAGGGTCTGCTGGCTGGTAACAGAGTCGCACTATCATTTGTGGGGATCCCAGGAAAGGTGCAGTGGTTTCCTTGTTCTCCAGGGCACTGGTTACAGGAAGGGCCTCTTACCCAAATGTGCAATGCAGTGACAGCCTTGAGCTGCTGCTTCAGGTAAGAGGAGATCCTCGACAGCATCCTCAGAGTAGTACGAAATGCTAAGTCACTAGAAGGATTGTGAGCTCATGCACACTTCCACCGTGTGTGCATGTGTGTGTGTGCGCTTGCTTAAAGAGTGGACCGCAGAAGAATGAAGGTTCTGAACGTTTGTGAGATTTTTGTCCTTCAAAGTGAAAGCAATGGGCTCTAAGAGGGATGAAGTACATGACGTAAGAGCCTTTAGCTAGAACCTGTATTTCCGCACACTGATATGAATCTATAACCTCCTAGAATCACTTGTAGTGAACAGTCCTTCAACATGCCCCTTAAGAAAAAGCCTATTCAATAAATAGGTATTCAAGAACTATTGCAAGTATTTGCTGATCCACAATCTAGCAATTGGGAGCAAATGATCACCAGTTAAAAAAATCAAGATGCCTTGTGGAAAGTATCCCATATGCTGCTTGATTAAATACAAAAACAGAAAGACAATGTCTTGTTATGTGGGTATCTTCAGAGCGGGACTGTCAAGGAAAGGCCAACTCTCCGGACATTTGCTCCAAGTCTCATGTTGGCAAGAGCAGAACTATTTGTTTGGCTTTCTCACAAGGTCTGGGAAGCAATGAGCGTTCTGGGGTGATTCTGATCACTAACAGGAAATGGGTTAGTGTGGAAGAGCTTCTCAGGGGAAATGCTGACAGGGTCTTAGTCCCTCAGGACCCCCACACTTACTTAGTGCCTGCTTTTGTTGTCTTGTGACATTGCCACTTTGAGACATATTTTAAGACTCCACTATGCCCTCCAGGGAAGTCAGGAAGGAAACTCTCCTGTGTCTGAAGGTTGAGCAGGTCAGGGGAGACAGGTGAAGCCTGAGGCCACTCCCTGTGGTCCGGGGAGTGCCGTCAGCTGAGGTACCTGCAGACGGTGAGCTGTTGCGTTGAGGGTACAGCCAGAGGTGAGGGAGGCAGTTAAACTGAGAGGGGGAGTTCAACCCAGAGAAGGATGGAGCTGCTAAATGACAGCTGTACTCGTCAGAACGACGGACTGACTTCTGGAGCAGATTTCCGGCTTATTCCAGTTGGTAGATCCAAAGGTGGGAGTTGAAACGGCCAACAGTTATAGCTTGGCAAACAGGTTTGAGGATTATTATCAAGAGATATTCCGTGAGGTGCGGGGAAGCATCAATAACGGTGTTCAAGTAGGGGGACAGCTTTAGAGGTACGGGGGCGGGGGAGGTTGCCTGTGCTCCTTTATGATGTCTGTATAAATGACGGAATGCCCTAGATCGCATCTTTACCTTTGAGTTGCATACTTTACAAGAATGAATAGCACTGGAGTTTGTGTTTAGCCACCATGACCTGCTTCTCATTCTGAGTAGCTTAGGGAGATTTACGAGAGCCCAGCTTTGTGGCTGGGCCAGGCTGGTGGCTTCCTCTTTTGTCACTGATGTATTCTTGTCCCCATCTCCGAGACCTATAAGGTGTATTTAGGCTCTAGCAGTGTGCGCTTTGAGGCATTAAACACTGGCTGGCAGGTGGCCTTGCAATCTGCACTCGCTGTGCCTGGGTTCTTTCTGGGCTCGCACTGAAGGCTGAATAATAAAATCCTCCCTCTAGTGGCTCCAGCTCAAACATGATCTTACCCTTCAGAGATCAGGCCTGAGTGCCCGAGACACTCTGGAGCCTGAGGAGGACTGGCGTTCCACTGCTGAACAGCTGATCCTCCTGAAGGCTATGCACACACACCTCCCAGCTGGACCAGTGTGACCACAGATGACCCGGCATCCTGACCGATGCACCCACAGTCAGAGGCCACACCACCACCAGCCTGTACCCAGTCACGGCTGAGGACGCTTATCTTACTGGCTTGCTATTTGAGGGCAAGAAACTGTCTGGCTTTCCTCAAATTCAAGTTCAGAATCCTCTGCCTTCCTGTAGCTAGTGGACATCTTAAGCATCTTGGGGAAAGGGAGGATATGATAGGTTGATAATCTTTGTAACAACGTTACTGAATCTTTTCCCTTTTGGCTATGATGGTGGGGAGAGGCTACTGTCAACTGGGCGGCAGCATTTAAATGGCTGGACAGGCTAGGGAGCATCGCCTTTCTCCCATCGATACTGCATGCAATTCAAGACGTAGAATTATAGTATTCACACTGCATTGGACATAGAGAGCCACTACTCATGAATAGCATGGATGCTGGGGTGACTGGGACTCTAGGCAGCAATCATACAGAGGGCAACTACTGTATCTATCAATTTCTTTCTTCCAACCCACAGGTCCACCTTCCCACTTCTCAGTCTAAGAGCTAACGCTGAAACCAGTTAGTTAACCTTTCAGCAAAGTTTAGTTTATCCACTAATGGGCTGGCCCTTCTGTTTACTGAGCCAACAATGTCACTAGGCCAGGTTCCATTTACAGAGAAGAGGTTTTCCTAAGAATGTTCAGGAACCTCTGTAAGGGGCTAGCCCCTGTACCCATGCATTGTGCGTGTGTAGAGTTAACAAGTCCTTGATGGAAAATATTTTTTGGGGAAAAAGCCTCTGCACTACACATGTATGGACTATCTTCCCATCATTAGAGTAACTATCAGACAGCATTATATTACATTAGCCGTCATACAAGATCTAGTGACAACTCTGTATAGTCAGTTATATGTAAATACTACACAAATTTATTATTGAAGGGACTTTTAAGTTTGTGTGGGTCTGGGCCTCTGTGGAGTCCTAGAATCCATCCCCCGCAGCAGATATCAAGGGATGACTATCCAATGTAGTCAGGCGGATACCCATGGAGCTTGAGACAAACACTAGAACAAAGAAAAGGTTAACAAAGGTTAACAAAGCCCAAGGTGCCAGGTAACCGGATGCCTCCTGTGACCTCTGCCATATTCACAGGGAAGGACACAGAAGTGTGTGGTTAGTATGCACACATGCTAGGCCAGGCCAGGGTAGGGTCTATGGCTTACATTCTGAGATGCCCCTTCTGTCTGACACCATGCTTACCCTATGCTGTGATACCTCTGTCTTTGAAGTACTGGTCAGCACCAAAGGGGACATGCTGCTTCTCCTCAAGGGGCTTTCTCAGCTATGGTAGGTCTCTTATCTAACACATTCTGCACTCCAGGGGCTTCAGGAACCATTCAGAAATAGAGGGAGGGCCCACAAGACGCTGCAGTGAGTAACGACCTTGCAGTCCAGCCTCAGGACCTGAACCTGATCCAAGATTACGTGGGAGGGGAGAGAAGGGAGGAGACAGGGCAGGAGGGGAAGAGAGAGAGAACTCACACAAGCTGTCCTCTGACCACCACGTGCGCTGGGCTGCATGAACAGCCTTCAACCGGACACACAGACAACAAATATATAAATGACTATAAAAATGTGGAGCTTTTTCTTATTCCCTCCTTTAACCACTATGGTGAGCCAATGCACAGACAATACTATGCAAACTCCATTAAAACATTTAATCCACTTTGGGTAGGAGTCAATTTTCGGTATTACATAGCTCCAATAAAGCAAGGGAGGGAGGGAAAAGAGAGCTCCCCTCTCCCCCACTCCATGAATGCCATCTGGGAACAGTAAAGTGAGCTCAATTTTTAAAGGCTATATTGCTTAATGGGATGAGATCATTTTGACACGTTTGTGTTGGCTGCACACAGGATTCTGTTCTAAACAATGGAAGGGGACCTGATGTTTTTAGTTTTATCAGGGGCTGAGGACCCATGCAAGAGCATGCGCCTAGGTTGTCAGAGGCCCAGGGTTGTTACCAATATCATAAACCAACCCGAAACCCCCAAGCAGACAAAGGGTTGGGTAGTTTTGGCTGGACTTATGCCAAGGTGAGACTTGGCGTTTAAGGTCACAGCACAGATTTAAGCAAGTGGTCACAGGGAAGGTTTCTCAATCCCTTTGGAGAGAACGCATTTTTGACACAGTCATATGGAATCTGACGTCATTTTCAGCTGACTTCTGAGCCACTCTCCTGGCTGAGGTTGAATCAGCAGAGATGTGGGCTTCATCTACTTACAAAAGACGGACCCGGGAGACTAGAGTTTCAGATGTTTTTATTCAAAGGTTCTCAAAAGAAATGAAACAGAAAAAGCTAACAATCTGATCAAATGTACAGTTCAAAAATGTCTTTTGGCGTTTTAACAAGTCCCAGGAAAGAAAACTACAGAGTCATCTTGAAGCGGTAAACAAGTCACCGCTGGCAAGTATGTAGCACTAGTAGAACAAAAATAAAAAATTAACTCTCTTGATCATATAGATATCTCTATGAAAATCTTTTTTTTCAATCTGTACAAAAGGTCTTTCTTCATAAATTAACTTTTTTTTTTATAATTTAATGGCTGTCTACTATGTGATGTTTAACTGACTTTTTCTTTTCATTTTTAGTATGTACAGAGGTTGTTTCCCAAATCTGACCCAGACGAGTATGGCACTTAGTTCAGACAAACCTAGCAGCAGATTTCCCCTCCCGTACTGACTGACTATCCTCTTTCTGTCTTAAGTAATGGAAAACATATCAAGTAGTAAGAGTCCCGGGCTGATAAACATAGTAGGTACACGGAGACGCGGAGGGTGCTGCATTCAGTCTGGACTTCCACAAAGCACAATGTTTTAGGGAGCATAGAACCAATAATACCACAACTTCTTCAAAAAACAAAACAAAACAAAACAAAAAAACCGAAAAACCAAAAAAAAGGAAACAAGAACAAAAACACATTTCTCTTATGACTATGTAATTTTCACTAGAATCTACACTTCTCAGAGCAGCAAGGACGTTTGAAACTATGAAATGTCACTGACATCTATCATCAAATACGAGCAATAAAATTTAAGAACTAAAAAATACTCAAGAGAAGCAACTGCTTAGCCCTAGCTCCCGAGCTAGGAGGATTTGGTCGGTGGAAACAGGGAGGGCCAGCAACCTGTCCCAGCACAAAAAGAAATAGCCTCTGAGGTAGATAACTGATCATACACAGCTGACCAGACAAGTACACAGTTTTGGAAGACAACTTAATTTACCATTGCTTTTAAAACGTATGCAATTGCCATAATAAAAGAGCATTAATAACAATGACTTATCTCATATGTACTAAAGTAGAAATAACTGTTTATGAATCAGGAATTTCATAGTTTCAAAGTTGGTTTTCTTTACACTTAAACACCTGTAGTGACGACGGAAAGTGTGGCACGGCTTGGGTTCAAATCTTCCTTCATGCTTTTTTTAAATTTTTTTTTTTAATTTGTCTCTGTGAGTCCATACATCGGTTAAAATTATAAAACCTAATGCAAAGGTACAAAAAAGGCACGTTCTCCTAACCGCAAACTGGTCCGGCAAAAAATAAAGAGCAGAGAAAATGGGATGCTGAGACAAGGTGGAGTTACTGGCTACTGGCTCTTCGGTCTTTGGTGAAGTTACCTTTAAAAGTGCCAAGTCATTTTTTAGTTTTTCAGATTTACCTAATAGAGAGCGAGCGAGAGAGAGAGAGCTAGTAGCCAATCGTTTTTCTTCTGTTCATATCTCAGCTCAGGTTTGAAGAGAAATTCTTTTTTTTTTGTTTTTTGTTTTTTTTGTTTTTTTTTTTTTGTTTTTTAGTTTTTGCCATTTAGTTTCAATAGCAAAATTATCCCTCCCCCCCTCTGTTTGCCAGATCACAGGCATGGTTCTCATTCTAAAGCACTATCGTTAGTATAAAGGACAAAACATTCGGTGACTCCCCTCCCCCACCCCACCCCACCGCCAAAGCTACCTACGCTAAATCTAGAACATCGTTAAGTTTTTTTTTTCTTCCTGAAAAAAAGGCAAAAAAGACTTTACATTGCATCATACAGCAGATATCCTAAACTGGTCAAAACTAGCACAGGAAACTGTCGGTGTGCAGCCTTACAAACGGTTTACCCTATTAAAAGTCCCCCCGTCAGAAAATGTGCTTCACACGAGACAGTTCTCCCTTCTTGCACTCTGCTACCTTACACATTGTTACGTGAAAAAAAATTATTAAAAACACCTACTACATAGTTAAAAAAGCCAAAATTTCAGCAACTTTTATTGACTACCTTTTAAAAGCCCTATGCTGCAGTTTTTTACAAGGCGTACTAGACCAGCCCATTTGGTCAAAGCATTCTACACCATTAGTTTGAACTAACTTTACTGAAACAGCTACAGCATCAAAAGAGTTAAGGCAAATTGGAATTCATAGAAAAGGATAAGACACGTCACACTACGTCGAAAGAAAAAAAATAGAAAGCTAAGGAGAGACATTGAGGGCAACACCGAGTCACAGCGACACACGCACCGCAAGCACAGAACACCATGGGCGCAGTGAGATAATCGGAACTTCAGAAAGCCCATTTCATACAGCCGAAAAAAAAAAGACAAATTAAACACAAAATGAACAAAACCACAAAAATCCGGTCATGCACTTGGATAAGTCTTCGTGGTCTTTGTGCATACCCAGAAAATTGAAGTTTTCGTTTTCTCTTTCTTTTTTTTCTTTTTTGCATCATTATATTTGATAAAAATCTTTGATTTTTTTTGTTTTTTTTTTTTGTTTTGTTTTTGTTTTTTACTAAAATAAACCTGTTCAGGGGAACAGCTACTAGATGAATTTAAGGGTTTTATGCACCTTATAGAACTTATAGCAAAAATAGTTTTAGTTGATTTCATTATAAATAACGTTTTCAAGAACCTGTGCAAAACTGTCAATAATTTCCTAAAGCACAATTGATCAGAAAAATCCATGATTGTTCAGCCTTCACACCCTTCTTCATGTAAGAACTCCCTTCGGTATATCTGCAAGAGAAAGATAAAAGACCCATGTCTTTGCTGACTTAACAAACACACCACAGGGCTTCATCATCTTTCATTTGAAAGAGATTAAATGTTTGAACAAGATTGTGCTCATCCATGGTGAGACCAAGGGACATAAGTTGGGGGTCTGAGGGTCACTTTCAACTCCTGGAGTCCCCCTTTCAAGTCTGGGACTTGCAGGATACTTTCTTCTCTAAGGCAGCCAGGGCCAACTCCGTACCGCTCTCATTGGTGTGAGATCAACAACACATATTGTTAAAAGACAGCCCAGAGAGCAGATCCCACATAGAGTTGCTTTTCTGAAATACATGTGGTAAAGTGAAGCTGGAAATCTGTGACCCCACTGAGAGCTGGTAATAGGACCTCTAGTTCTGAGGATGCTAGCGATCTGAATTCCTAGTCACGGTGTGGATGACCTTGTGAGACTTGATTAAGCAACATCTGAAGCTGTATCTCCTTAGTGAGTATTTAAGCGATATAAACAGGATGCTTCTATTACAGGGCGATTTTGGAAATCAATGTTCTATGATGCTTTATATATTACTACTTTGGGGTAGAGGAAATACAGATTTTATTTTAATATAAAGCACTGGTCCTTATCCAGACAGAGTCTGTAAATTCATAAACATGTTAAATCTGCGTTTTTCTAGGCATCATTTGATAAAAGTACCCCCGACCGCTTCCTAGGAGCCCTGCAGTTAGGGAGCCCTTTCCGTCATACCTCACAGTTACTTATTGTGTTGAAAGGTATATGGAGAATGGTCATTGGATGCCTCCACAGCCACCTGCTGCTGGCTACTTGCTTCCTACAACAAAGCAGAACGCATGAGGCACGTTAGCCATGGAACTGACTCAGCTGCTGCGGCCCGAGTCCAAGGACATGCACCTTAATACAAACACTCTTCAGAGTGAATTTCTTCAAGTCAAACAGAGCTTCTAAGGCTAATCATTACCCTAATGCTCTGAAATATGACAGAGCCCAAGAACCTCCCGTCTAAATGTTTAACGTAAATATTGACCAAAGAAATTTCTTGGCTCCGTCTCCTGGGAGCTAGATATAGTTTATAATTCAGTATTTTCAGATTTTTAGAGTCTGAGACACAATGTGCAAATGTTGCATGTCATAGCCTCCCCCCCCCCTCCCCAGGCCATCCACCACACCTCACAATCAAACTTTCCCATATTTATATGCTGGAAAGCGTGACTCAGCTCAGTACATGTAAGCAGGGCCTATAACCTCAGCTACTGGAGAGGGGAAGCAGAGGGTGTAAGTTCACAGCCTGCCTGGCTTACAGAACGAGGTCAGGATTTTAAAAGGGACTTGGACATAGCTCAATGGCAGAACATTTGCCTGGCATGAGAGAGGTCCTGGCTGATACCTCTCCTAAAATAAGAATAAATCAGTAATAAAACAAAAAGCCAGAGTACTCTGGATATTTTGTCTTGTCTCAGTTCACACTGTATCTGAAAGATGATCAGGCCTTGCTGAAATAGTTACAGGGCACATTTTTGTTTTCCATTGTTAATGGAGGTTTCACGTTATGGAGAAGTGCATGCAAAAACCCATGGGTTCAGGCACTTGTGACTCTTCAAAGATGTATGATCATGTAAATGCTACAGCCATAGTTCTCAAGAACCTTTGGGATCTGCTGAGTGGGTATGATAACTGGACTGATAAACTTCCTTGGATTCTTGAGAATACTCTGCAAGACAATCCTATGCTTCCTGTCCATCATAATTCAACACCAGTCTTCTACAAATGCAACATATTCCAGGATAATAACCAAGAGTAGTTAGCTATAAAAAAAAAAGGGAGGGTCATGCTTGTTGTCATTTAGAGACACCAGTTTTTCTTTTTTCCATCGTCTGAATTATGACCAGTGTGTTTCTGTGAGTCTTCCCATTGGTTCACTCTTTAGGACTAGAATTACAAACTCCAATTTTTTCTTAATATGTCTGTAAGTATCATTTCGGGGGGGGGGGGTAACAAGACAAAGTCTTGAAGCCTATGACTTGTGCTACAAGACTGCAAAGTTATTTGGGGGAAGTATGGGCTACAATGTATCTGGATGTTGCCATACTAATTTGCATAAAGAGTATTTTACAGTTGGAGAATAATACTACGTGTTTACTCTTTCTAGACTCACATCTTTAGCTATACAGCTGAAGCTGGCCTGAACTCATGGATGCTCTTGCCTCAGCTTCTCTGGTGCTGGGAATAACAGGCATGTTCTATTATGCCCTGATAAAATAGTTGACTCACGATAGGTTTTTGTTGTTGTTGTTATTCTATTTCAATGAGTCAGATGTAAAACTACCCATTGCCGCAATGGCCGCTCAGACGCTCTATACCAACCTCAACAGGAACTGCCGCTGTCTGCATGTGTGTATACTGTGGCAAATAGGCTCCTTGCATGGCTGACGTCGCAGGCATGTACTGGAAAGGAGAAGGTGATCAGGGTGGGCAGCAGGAAGCCATGCAACATTCAGATTTCTGGGTGGCAGGGGTCGGGGTCTGAGCTGGCTGTAGAGTACTTGAAAGTCGCAGAGAATAAATTTATATGGGTTCCCCTCAAAGCTTAATTAGTGCACATGACTATGTCATTGGAAGGTCAAATAAAAAATGCCATGTTTCTTAGAATCTACCAAAAAAAAAAAAAAAACCTGCTCATGTGAAGGCCATTAATGCTTCTCATCTACAGTAATTCAGTATCAACAGGGTGTCATAAAGATCTCTCAAGAGGCCATGTTATTTTTTGGTCACCCCCTGAGTTGATGCCTCATACTATCTGTGTAGGGAGACTTGAAGAGACTGTGAGCAGGCCCCTGCAGATGTGGCCAGGGAGCCCCACTTGGTCTCATTCAGCACTCTCATTTCCTAAAGCCAGGCAGCCTATTTCTGGGCTGTGTATTGTCTCGGATTCACTTTCATGAGAAGCTGTTGCTGGTTTGCAGAACAGGAAGGACAACGCAGTGCCCTTTGCCCCCTTCAGCCACCACAACCGCAGGCTGAGCTGAACGCCGCTGTCCATCTTTTACAGTTGGCCTAGTACTGATTCTGCCTTCTAAGCCGGCAGGTTCCTGGGGGTGTAAGAAAGCAAGTCTTTAAAAAACCTGCAATTCAGCACTGCAACACTGCATGGAAGAACAAATGGGGCACTGCGCATCCTCTGCGACCTGTGCATCTTTCCCTCTGTGACCTGTATCTTGGAACGTGTAAAAGTTAGACATGGGCGTGCATGGGTGCTAGGTGGGTGAGGGAGCCGTATCCACAGATGAGCTTACAGGTCATCAACTCATCAAGAATAATGTGAGTTCTATCTGACTTTGTGGAAGGCAATGCCAGATGGGGCGGGGGGCTGGACACAATCTTTGTCACCCCCACCCCCCAAGCCTATACTTTCATTAGGGAAGACACAAACTTCCTTAAATTCACTTTCTTCCATTTGCAAAAGCACAGGATATTAATCTGCCACCTACTGTTCCGGTGCTGCCTAGTGACAGATGACTCATTTGCTGGGCCAGAGGGCTGATCATAGAAGCGGGCTGTAGTGACATGGTGTGTTCCATTGAGGGAGTTAACACGGCACCCTGGGAAGGGGAGAAGAGATAGAAATTGAGGGAGAATTAAGATTCTGCAGCTAAAATTTGCAAAGGAAAACCCTGTGTTGAGGCAAACATAACCTCCTTCAAACTTACAAGAGGTACCCTGAACAGCTACCCCAAATCTCCCAGATTGCTTTCCTGAAACTTTCACCAAGCCTTGAGAGGAAGCAGCGGTGCTATTTCATCCCACTGAAATCCTGTGTTCTGCCTGCCCTAACTGAAAAGCCAGACAGGCCAGCAGAAAGGGCTGTGGCATCAAACAGACTGAGGACAACTGCTTTCCAGGGCTGCCAGATGTTGGGGAGGGGGAGAAACCACTTTTGCTTTCTACAGCCACAAAAAAAAAAAAAAAAAAAAACCCAAACAACAACAATAACAGCAGCAGATAGGTAATCAATATAGCAGCTTGTTTAAACATGTTTTGCAAGTAGTCATCTGGTTGGAGATTAAGTAGGTAGGACCAAAAGTATGTTCTTCATTTCTGGGTATTTTTCAGAACTTCCTGTCCCATACCTGGGAAGCCAATCCTGGTAATTCCACTCCAGTTCCATGCTCACTTTTTTGCTTGGAAATTTTGCTTGGAATTTTATTTTTTTTGCCATCAACAATTCAATTAAATGTATATAAGAAAACAGGAAAGGAAAAAACATTACTCATATGATCTCTCTAACAGAACCAGCATTAGCAGCATCTAACTGGAAGCTAGATTCTGCATCAGAGAACATGAACAATTGCCTACTTTGAGGTCTTGTTTATAACTTAGTTTTTCTACTGGAAATGGTAACTGCCTTACTGCCATCGATCCTAATGGCTAGATGATGCTATAGTGATGCTATAGCAACCACAATGGAATTGTTCTGACCTTTGTCTAAATTTCTCTACATAATCAATGGATTTCTACCATTCTTCTCATTTTTGCAATCATCTGTTATAGCGCACTAGTATTCTGTTTTACTCCATAATTATGAACGCTTATTGTGGTTTGAGATCACTGTAGCTGGTTGCCCTAAAACACACTGGCGTTTACTAATGATCAGATACCAGTTCAGGGCACAAACAGGCGTTTCATACAGTTTGAATCTGGGTGGAGAACAGTCACACAGGTCTCCTCAAAGAGTTCAATTAAAATATATGCAGTACTTGTCTCTAAATTCACGAAAAAAGGATACACTTCATTTTTTAAGGTACAACATCAAAAAGCACAGAGCAACAAAAACAATGCAAAGTCTAGATGGCGGGGAATGGGTTTCCTGATCCTTCCTCCTCATCTACAGGCACCCCTATACACTAAGGGGCCCCTAAGGGTCACTGACTTCCATCTTCTCCAATGATACCATGAGGTATGAGGACACACTGCCATGGGAATGAGTAGCTGCATATCAAGAACATGGGTGCAGGATGTGTAGACTTGCGGATGTGTGTGTTTGTGTGCAGAAGAACAGGTACAAGAGACACATTTTATTTGCATCTGAATGGTTGTGGCAGTATTTCTTGTTCATCACTTGGCTACTGACCGCTGCTATTTTACCCACATGGCCTCCCAGTATAGTGTCCACTGTTGGAGACTCATGAGAGAAATTTCTGTCTCATTTTAAGGCCAAGAGTTGAGTTCTTTTCCTAAACAAATGATCTGGCTTTTGTATTATAAATGTTGTCATGTCCCTTGCATATGAGAATGCCAAATTTGCACCGGTTAACTAGAAACTGAAGGGCCAATCCTGTGGCCTTTTTGTGGCAAGTGTGTGGCTCACCAAGGGCATTTTTAGTGATTTGTGAGTTGGTTCTACACACTTGTTTTTAACTTTTGACCCTATGGATTTTATGTATGTATGAAAGGCATACAACTGTACAATAAGATCAAATATAATGTTTAAAAAATAATATACATTAGTATAACCAATGTTGAAATTTATGAAGGAATCATATTTGTTATTAACAAGGAACACACTTCTCTCTTAGGGCTTATCCTTTCTACAGATGGGCTAGGAGACACTGATGAAGAGCCCTGCCTGGACCTGAACTTTATATCTAACTCACAAAGAATGTAAAAAAAAAAGCCATTTCTTTCCATACATTGTAAAATATTTAGTTACTCAACTAATGGTATCCTACCAAACTGGCTTAGTAGAAGACCTTGCCTCAAATAGGGCATATTTTTAAATTCTTATATGAAAATTAATGTTTACCAATAATTCATTTTAAGACAAAACTGACTTTAAAAGTTTCATAATAAGCTGGCCCATTTTCATATTCTATGTTTGGGTTTTTCCGCCCCCTTCCCCCCCATCTTTTTGGTAGAGGGGTTTTAACTCAACAGGCTACACACCACAGATTACTTAGAGGATAGAAGGTCATTAACACCAGACACTTACAGGATGCTGTAGGATGTAAGGTTGAGGTTGCATCCAAGAAGGACTTTGCACCTAGAAAAGGGAGGATTTTGAAAGAAACATTGATTTCTTCTGCAACAATAAATGAACTCTCTACAATTCTTTTTAATCGTGTTAAAAAATCTACAGAAGGAAGATAAGGAGACAACACTATCAATGATTACAATGGTTAAGGCAGTTAGAGCTCCTGACCAACTGGTCACTCTAAATTGAGATGGAACCAATTCAGAACCAATATCAGTTTGCCCACTCAGTATGTAGTTACTGAACATTAGGGGCCAAGGAGCAGAAGGCATGGATGGGCTTCACCCTTGAGAAAGACACTGTCTAAGGAAAGGAAATAAAAACGTACACAATCCAAATTAGTGACGTGTTATAATCAAGGTATGAACTACGTTTTAGGGATACTGATGAATGAGGATTAATCGTAGAACGTTTCATTAGAAACTAACCCTCCAAGCACATACTATTTATGAAGAATAACCAAATGCAATCGCTTTAATAATGAGGAAAACAAGTTGAGGAATTTTGTGTAGTCCCTCAACAATTTCTAGTTAGTGAGGAAAAGAATGTCTGAAATGCAGACCTAGGATATTAAATGGGAGGTAATCAGATCTTGACATCAACAGTTAAGTTAAAAGGGCATCCACACAGCCACCTCCGAACTGAGAAAGCAGGCGTGAGGGCCAGTGGCAGGAAGGAAACGAACACCCTGCCCAGGAAGAGAGGAGGAGTCTGCTTTCTTGATGCCCGTGGCTTTTCAAGGTCTACGGAATTGTCAGGAAACATTCCGTTTTCCAGGTCGCATCAGAACCCTCCTGCGTCCTGTCCCTGAGTGTTAAACTTCAGAGATTCTACAGAGAGAACACGGGAAAGAGTCATGGGAGAGAATGGAGCGCCATTTACCTTGACAGCAGAGCCCCGATACTTGCTTTCTCTGGTTTCCTTTGCCACCTAAGGCAGACCAAAGTTAAGTGCTTCTGCCTTGTTAACATTGCAGTTATCTGGACTGCAGCCTTTCCCACTGGGGGACCGCGCCACCTTCTCAAATCCAACTGCATAAGCACATGGCGGTTTAGTGGAGAAGGCCAACTCCAACGTGAGTGTGGGCCCTTACAGACACAGCACGAGAGGCGAGCAGCTCCCGGAAAACCCCGATCTGGGACTGATGTTTCCCACTTTTTTATGCTTCTATGGTCGTAACTGCCTATGCACTCAAGAGTATTATAGGGTTAGGGTGCTGTGACATCTAATCCCTTTTTTTTTTTAAATCTCAGCAGCGAAAGCAGCCACTATCAGTTACTATTCCTCAATGCTCCCTAATTAAGAAATGGGAATAATAATCTATTACCTTTTTACCATTGGTTCTTTGAAAACCTGAAATAAAAAGAACTCCATCTCAAACTAACTGTATGCAAACAACATTGTTGCAAACATTTTAAAGGGACCTCAGATTACTTGGGAGCACATCCACCAACCTCTGCTGGGCACTTAAGGATATAAGGATAGGCACCCATCATTTGAAAGGTTATGCTACACAGAGCGTCAGGCAAATGGAAAAAATTATACATGGGTCTTACAAAAAAATCACAGAATTCCCAAAGAAGGAAATGAGGTCTTGAAATGATAGGCTATCTGCATCTAGCCGTGTCCTGTTGGCTCCCAACACTGATCTGATTTTTTTTTTATTCTATCAAACGACAGACAGGCGAACTGCTTTGAAGGGGAAATCAGTGGTAGAGAGATGGAGTAAGAGCTGAAAAGTCTACAGCAACATGATAATTGATAGTCTTTTGTGCGCTTTAGAGTGAGCTCACACGTGCCCTTATTTTTAGCGATGCAGACATGATGGATCGCCATTTTCGGATCATCAGAGACGACATCTTAATGTCAGCTGTAAATGCTGCTTATGAAGGGAGATATACTATATCCACCCGCTCTCGCTGAGAGACAAGGAACAGACTGGCATCGTAACTCCTCAGCAACCAAAGAGACTTAAATAAGTGACTACCACATCCAGATGACTGGCACATCAGAGGTAAGCAAGAACTCAGGGAGGATAAAGGAAAGAAAAGGTATGGAGATTGCGGGGGACGACCCTAAAGGCTAACAGTGGGAAACACCGCTCTGAGACTCTGTGTGAGACTCTGCTTTCGGTACACAGCCTTCTCTTCTCTTTATATATGTTATTTTCATAGATTTTCAGCAGAGCCAACTTTGATATTACCTTATACTGAGAATTACTGAAAAAGTGCTGAATACATTAATATGTATAATGCTGCTGCTGCTGCTGCTAGCTCACACTTACTGAATATTAATGCTATGCCAGTCCTGGGTGGAGCTCCTGATATCTTCACTTAGTGCTCAGAACTCTCTCAAGCTTGTAAGGGAGAAACTACGATCCCCATTTTAAAGATGAGGAAACTGAGGCTTACGGCTATCAACTAGCACATCAGCTAGATCAGATGCTGTAGTCCCCTAACCCGAGACATCAGGACGAAAACATCTAACTCAGTATCACAAACAAGAACACCTGAGGTTTAGTCCACCAGATCCCAGCAGCCAACAGAAGAGAACTCCCCCAGGTCAGTTTTAACTCAGTAACAACGCTGACTGGTCCCAGGCAACGCACCTGCTGTGGGAAGAGAAAGGCGCACGTGCCTGGCTACCCCGGAATACCATCAGATCAGTGTGGGACAGGGAGCTTAGGAGGGCTCATTCCTCAGCTGGGAACACAGTTGAAGGTAAAGCCGCCTCACAAAAACAACGAGACGGGAGCTAATTAATGGCTTCTTCTTGGTGGGGGAAGGACCTCAAATCTCGACTGCATCAGTTAATGTCACCTAATAGAGACGATCCTGTGTTAGCAGTTTTAACTGTTCTTTTAAAAATCGCTTCCTGCTGGTGAGTAAACAAAGACAGGAGCATGCATCCGCTCGCCAGTCTGTGACTCCAAAGTTTCCATTCCTGGGACACACGATGGGGGAAGGACCCGGGTTCATCCCAGTTCAAGAACCATGTGATGATCCCAAGCATTTCCCTGGCTTTCCTTTCTCCTACACAGAGGAGCAATATCGCTCCACCAAATAGAAGGCAGCTTATTATAAACTAGGTAGCGAAGCTGCATAAAATTTGACTCAGATTTCATTTTGAAACTGTTCAGCATTTGAAGACACATGAGAATGCAGCAGATACAAGGTGCGCTGCTGTCGGGCCCTGGAGTACAAACCTGGTAGGCAGACACAGGAGATGCAATATAAGGTGTAAGAGAAGTTTGACTGATCATTCGGTTTGTGGCAATACTGTATGGTGAAGTGTAAAATCTAGAACAAACACAAAAGCCTTTATTAAGTAATCCTTCCAAGGAATCATTCATGGAACAATGTCTGACACTTTCACCTTCACCGTCCCTCACGCCACGACGCATTGATCCTAGTGACATACCCGTTATGGAGAGCAGCCGTAGTTGGGTCATACGTGAGTGTCATTCCAGCCTAGAGG
The DNA here is from genome assembly GCF_000317375.1 of Microtus ochrogaster. Lineage (NCBI taxonomy): Eukaryota > Metazoa > Chordata > Mammalia > Rodentia > Cricetidae > Microtus > Microtus ochrogaster. The sequence goes on from NC_022011.1 coordinate 72,151,631, forward strand.
AAGCAGAAGGAAACGTGAAAATCCATCCAGAAAGGCACGGTTTGGAAACTCTGTCTGATGGAGTCCCCATAGCGTATGATGACAATGGTCACGTTGGATAAAATCGCGAGTTTCTGTTAGCCAAGCATGCTTACAAACTCTGTGAGAATTGAGCTCCGCTGTGCTGCCCCACACGGCAGCCATTACCACAAGGAGCTACTGAAAATTAAATAGAAACCAATCCCTCCAGGAATAGAGCCAGACATCACATGAGCCGAGGGCCACATGCGGCTGTCACTGGACAGCACAGATTCAAAACATTTTCTTCACACATTCTGGGGTCTTTATGATCTTTTTAAACATAAAAAAAATTTATTGAGCTACAAGGAAGAGGAAGCCCAATGCTGCATTAAGAAATTGAAGATCTTTTTTTAAGGATGTTTCAAAAGATTGTTTGCCTGTCTGTTTGCTTTTGAGAGGGGAGGGGGGAGAAAGAGAAACAGTGTGTAGAGGTGGGGAGGGAAAAGCATGATCAGAATATTGTGTATGACAAAATATTTTTTCAGTAAGAAAACAACCTAAAATATAAAGGTCAATTAATTCTCGGTGACAAATATACTATTCATTCTAATGTTGAGGTCATTAAAGATTCCTGACTACGATGAATGAAAACCTTCTGAGAAAGCTGAACCTCCGCACTCCAACGCCTTCATTGCCATCGTTTTACAGAAGCGCAGTGTAGCTCTTCCCATCTCTACCTGTCCTCCCAGGGAGGGCACGCTCAGCACTCCTGCACCAGAGACAGCTGTAGTCCGACAGCCTTTGTGTGACAAGGCACCGACAGGGTGGTTTAGTCTGGACTGTTTCAGAGGTGTGGCAGTCCAGTCAAGATGCCCCTGTAGGGCTGGCTTTCCATGAGTGTTCAGGATGGCACAGCCACACTCAAGTTTCAAGAAAGGACTTACAAGTCTCACCTCTCCTTCTCTGTGCCAGGGCCGCCCATTAGGGATGTACTTGTTTGGGTTCTGCCTCTTCTTCTGTCCTCCATCCGCAAACTTGCACAGTAACGGTTCTGTAGGAGCTGTGGACACAGGAAGCTGATGTGAGCACCCGATTCTGAGCATGTCTGACAACACGGACAGGGGTTTCTCTTTCAGTAGGAGAGCGCTGTTGGTGCCGAGAACGAACACTTTGAAGGCAAAATCTCAGGCCTTGCGACTCCACGGAGGAACAGCAGCACTGGCTGATGTCTCTAAACTGGAGAGTGACGGAGAAGCCACCTCTAAACACTGCAGCGCTGTGACTCTCTCGACCCTGTGTCCTCTACAGTTCCACCACTGGACAGTCAGCAGACACCCCCCAGAGGGACCCGGAACACTCCCCCAGCTTCCCAGACAGTGCTCTGCTCCTGGCAGACGGTAAGCCTGTGTTACGTCAATCACACCATGCTTATGTTTACAGTTGTGTAGCTGTTCGTGAGTGTGGTGACTGCCTGTCTTCCTCCCCGTCTGTTCTGTTATTACCATGTCCCCAGTGCCTACAATATGGCCACACTGCAGGCATGGATAAATATGGGTGGGTCTCTTTTGTACTAAAGAAAGGTGCAGGGGCTGGAGAGACGATTCAGTGGTTAAGGACAGTTGCTGCTCTCGCAAAGAACCTGACTTTGGTTCCCAGCAGCACCTATTGGGCATCTTAAAACCACCTCTATGCAAATCCAGGCGCAGGAGAGCCAATGCCCTTTTCTGGCCTGTGAGGACACACATATGCACGTGAGCACACGTATGTGCATATACCCATGAATGAAATATTGAGGTTACAAACACCTGCCCTTTTTACTGAAAGGTTCTGCCATGTCTCAAATCTTCCCATGGACTTGTTTTACCATCCATTCACCAGGATCCAAAGAAATATCCAAGAAATGAACGTTCAAAAACAAAACAAAACACAAAATACCCTCACTGAAAATGAGAGGCAGGTGGCACAACAGGCATCCATGGTTTCCCCTTCCACCTTGCCTTTCTGTGACAGACAAACCAGTGCAGTCCTGGAGTTGTGTGTTTTCCTGTATGCGTCTAGTTACTGCAATAAAGGCTCTCACACCTACCTGTCTGGTTCCCACACTCAGTTCTTTGTCTCCTGGAGAACCCACTGCTACTCCTTTCAAGTTCTCTTTCAAAGTTAAATAACCATGAAGAGAAAAGCATCACTTGTGGGGAATTCGCTCCTTTTCCCTTTGCCTCTCATTATCCTAATTCAGCTCTTATTTTATATCACCACTACCCACCCACTAATGACAGGGTAGGAGCAAGACTGTCTCTTCCCACCTACAACACAACACGCACAACACGAAAGCTGCCATCCCTTCCCAGTGTCTGGCACTCTGCATGTGTCCCTGGGCTGCCCACTTCTAAGTGGATGCGTTATGGTGCGGATGTTAAGTCATCTTCCCCTGGTGCAAGCTCAGCCTGCAATGCTCCAAGGTAGGGAGGGCCTGGCAGGAGGCCCTTAGGTCACTGGGGCCACACTGGGGCCACGTCCTCAGAAGTAGTGAGGGTGGCTCTCCTGAGATCTCAAGGTTTCCCAAGAGTGAGTCCCACCCTTTTTCCCTACTGCCACGTGGTCCTCACTGGAGTTGAGCTGGTGCTGACCCCAGGCCCTGTAACTTTCTGAACTATGACCTAAATAAACCCCTTGTTTATAAAGGTAATGAAACAGGATGGGAAAGCTAATAATGAAACCGTTAGGTGTCTGATGAAGATCTTGTGTATGCTCTTATTTACCTCCTGATTCTAACTCCCCCACCCCAGACTTTCATGAATGAAGAACCCCATGTAAGGCAAACTGAGCATGAAGGAAGATGGATGGGCAGAGGTCAAAGGCCCCCAATGTAAGTAAACTCTACAACTTGTCCAACCAATACAAGGTTATGGTTTTTGGGAAATTCTGCCTAATATCCACAGAAGGTAAACACTTTCACACAGTGGATCAGGACAACTTTATAATAACGACCAATGGTCCTTCTAACTCCACAGCTGGACTAGCATGGGACAGATGGGCACCCAGGCTGAGAATAAGGCATCCTAGCAAAAGCAGCAGATAGAATACAGGCCTTCCTGAGAGGAGGGACTTACCACATCTGACGTTCCCTTAAGTTACCCGCTTTTGTAGGCAATCAGAAAGTGGCTTCTTAAACTTCAATACTAAAGCCAGCCTTTCCCAGGTCCCTATGTGAGGGACCTTGTGTGCAGGACCAGATGGGGCTATGGTGGTGCAAGCTGGTCCAGCTGATGACTAAGGACAAAACAAGAGCTCAGCTGAGACAAGCAAAATCCACTGTGCAGAGCCCACTGCTGCTCCACGTTGGAAGACTGAGTTTTATATGCTCCCCTAGGGTTAGGGAAAGCAGAAGATAACCTGAGGGGCTGGACCTCTGCCCACGCTCACAGTGAGGAGGCTTTAGAAAAACCAACTCTGGGTTTACTTGGTTTGTCAGAAATGCAAACTAGCTTCTTGCATTAGCATAAAATTCTCACCCAGAGCGAAGGCAACCAGGCGGGGCTCACTCTAAGGTGCATCTCCAGGTAAGTGGCTAAGCAGCAAGACCCTTAACATATGCTTAGTGACCAATGTGCTATCTGGGGGTAACGTAATTCCTAGGCATGTTTATTCATCTGGATTCTGCCCTGTCAGAAAGAAACCCTAGGCGCCAGCTACCGTACAGTGTGGAGGTGAAGGTCTGGAGAGGGGTGGCTATTTGTAAATACACCATTTACCATGAAACGAACAGAATGGGAGAAGTTCTTTTTCAAAGTGAATTCTATTTACTATGCTATTCTGTGCCGTCAGTAAGAATTTTTCCCCCTAAAAGTGAACAGTCAGTAGATAAAGCAGTGTGTGCACCGGAAGTGTCCATCTTAAGCAAAGAGTTTCCTACTTTAAAGAACTGTAAGCAGTTAGAGATGACATGTTTGTGGGACAGTTGCCAGCTCCCCATTCAGCAAAGCCAGACTGCCTCACACTCCGTGGGAAACAGTAAAAATCCCAGCACCTTCCTTTCCCTATCAAAATTCTCTTCGGTCTACTTAGCCCAGTGTCTATGAAGTGTCAGGTCCGCAAGAGCAAGATGTCTAGCAGAACAGTCCGTAAGTCAGAGGTGCGTGAGTTCAGAGGGGACAAGAATGGGCCCTGGTGTACGTTTAGTCATCAATAGGATGGAACAGTGAGTTAGACACGTGCTTTAATAAAAACGTTTTGCTGAAACAAATACAGATGCAGGAACAGCTGCCATTCTTTCCTGACACTGCTCCACTGACTTGGGAGGCAGTGGTAAGAAAGAGACCATGCTTGCAAGCTCTTAATGCCTTACTGACCATAAAGACCACCCAGCTGCTTTAGGAAAAGCAAGCCACACAACGTTAGGGAATTTCCCGGTGTCTTTAGCCACAAAGGGTTTAATTCACTGTAACTGACAGTTGTCTTGACACCGTGCAACAGTTGGGTGAGTGTGGTTAGATTTTCGGGTGGGAAAATAAGAAGTGGGCCAGATTTTTGCATTTTGTTTGTGTGCGTGCAAGTCTGGCGGGCGGCCTCACTTCGTGAGCCTCTCCTGTGCTTCTGCTATACTAGACTGCAGTGCAGGTCCTTGGCTCACCTCTGGGAGCCGCAAGCACAGGTTCCAGACTAAAGAAGCAGGGATTCCTGTGTGATGTCAGCTTGCTCTCCAGCAGGGACCCTTCAGGCAGCCTCCTTTGTCTTTTAGAAAGGAGATACTGGGTAACCAATGACATGCCCGAAGTACCAGCGATGTGACCTGAGCAATAGTTAAGTTTGGCTGGATGACTTTACAGAATTAGTATGCAACAGCCAATCTTTGGTGTGGTCATTTTTCTAGAATAAGTATTCTTTATGAGATTCCTTACTTTTAACTGTATGCATGTGAATGTGTCCACGGAGGCTAAAGATCAGAGGTCTTGGGTCTCTCCTGGAGCTGGAGTCACAAGCAGTCACAAGTGAGCTGGCTAACATGCGTTCTGGGGACTTAACTCCTCTGTAAGAGCTTTTAACTGCTGAGCCATCATCTCTCCAGCCTCTTTAGCAGTAACACTGTACCTTGATGTGGAAAAGGCTAACTACAGAGTTCTGATGAGTGGTGTGTGTGTGTGTGTGGGTGTTGTTCACATGTGCATACAAGTCTAGCTGGTCATGTCTGTTACCTTATTCATCTTCCTCCATCTTATTTCTGGAGCCCCAGGCACCAGTTTATTTACTGAGCTATCTCACTAGTCCTTGATGCATTGTTGCTCATCTATTTCAAATAAAGATAGGATATATACATAAACTACACACACACACACACACAACACATAAACTACACTGAACCAAGTATACAAGAGCTTTTAGGCTGAATGTACCTTTAATAAGAGTGAGCTCTGACATCTTGTGTGATTTCCCAGGTCACGATCTCCTATCACCCAACCCAGGAGAGGTATTTCCTTATGCATCAGAACCAACAGGAACATATACCTTCCAAATTCTGATGACTGTAGTGCTACCTTGAACACAGTGAAGATCCCCAGGCAACACCACAGATAGACAGTGAGCTCATTTTTCCTGGCACCTCGTGAGAGCCATCTAAGGCAATGGCACTACTGGTTTTTCCAATGTCTTAAAGCTGGTGCTCTTTACACAGGCCTGCTTCTGTGGGGCTAACACTCCCTCCGAAGACAGCAGGAGTGGCTATACCCACAATGCCTAGCTGCAGTTTCCATGATGTATTTATTAGGCCCCCAAAGCTCAGGGTGTGATGGTCTGTGCAGTTGTGTGCACTGTGGTGCAGGAGGGGATCTTTGCCTGTCACTATATTCACTAGCTACCTGGCCTCCAGGGGTCAGCTGGGGTCAGTTCTGCAGTTCCCAGAGAGCAGACCATCCCCCAGTATATCCTAAATGAGGCTTTCTTCATGCTTTCATGCTCAGACGCTAAGAGCAGTAGCCGCTGGGGAGCCCACCCTTTCCACAGCTCCCATTTTTTCGTTATTCAGTATTTGATCTTAGTCACCATACTGCAAAGTGTAGACTGTCCTTGACAAGCTTCTTTACCTGATCTGGAAGAGCAGTATCAGCCACCACAATCAGTTCTGGTAACGATGGCTACTTGAAAAATGTCCTATCACAGGGAACTGACCCAGTAAAAAGAAAAATGAAGTTCCCAGAAATCTTTGTTTTTTTTTTTTTTTTTTTTTTTTTTTTGAGACAGGGTTTCCCCATGCAACAGCCAGGAATCATTTTTCCTATAGAAGCTCTTTCCACCTTTCTACTTCAGCTGGCATTAACTACCTTTAAATTAATTTTTCTTTGTTTGTTTAAATCTCTGCTTCATTGTGAAGCAAAAAAAATAAATAAATAAAAATTAAAAAATCTGGACTTGACTTTGGGTTCTCCAGAAAAGCTGAGCCCTGGCTTCAGAACCAACATGAGAATTCTGCTCTGTTTTTACAGCAGCTGCCCACTGTCCCCGTGTGTGCTTAGAATCCAGAAAGCAGGGAACACCACACGCTGCTAATGTTAACACACGTTGTCATCCGGTCACTTGTGTTTGGAGGAAGTTACTAGCTCCTCTCTACTCTGTTGTGAGTTCATGGCTGAGAATGGAGCAATTTCTAAAACCCTTGTTTTGAAGTTGTAAGCGTACTGTTTGTTCCTTGTGTGGAAGTCACTGGCTATGCTATTCACGTACTGCTTAATGTAGTGACGTATTAGAGACTGACTTTAGCAGCTTATGACGGGAACCCCGTGGGGACACTGGGGGAGCTCTTGCAGAAACACAGAAAAGTCTGGTATCCCCAGTCAGGTTTTGGTCCACTTGACACGCCCTAGAGTCACATAGAAGGGGATTATCAAATGAGAAAATGCTTCCACCCCATCGGCCTGTGGGCAAGTCAATGGGAGGCATTCTCTTGACTGATGACGGGTGTGGGAGGAGCCAGCTCATGGGAGAGAGGGGGCAGTACCCACCTTGGGCCTGTGGTCGTGGACAGTATAAGAAAGCTGGGGAGCTTCAGTTCCTTCCTTGAGTTTCCACAGTGTAAACTGAGAGTTGTAAGATAAAATCGACCCTGTCTTTCCAAGGTTGCTTTTGGTCACAGTGTCTCAACCCAGCAGAAACCCTAACCATCTGGGGTGAATTACGAGAGAAGAACTACGTTGATAAAACCTTCTTTACTGGCTATGCTGCCGAAGACAACACATCAGACTTCTGATGCACAAACAAACCCAAAGTTGTTGACTGTATTTCCAGCCTCTACATGCTTATAGTTCTAAGACATAAAATGAATATGGAAAACATGCTTCCTAAGCAAAAGCAAAATTCCTGGGTAGGTTTTCCCTTTATTCCAGAAAGACCCGTAAAGTTCAGAACAATTTCAAGACCTTAGCTACACTGGGTTTTAAGATGGGGCACTATGGAACAAATTCAAATGTAATGGATACTGTTGGCATTCCCTATTACTGTGAGACTATACAAAAAATGTTACAGTCAGCCATGCATACATGGAGTGTTTGTTTATGATCAGCTTTTAATGCATGACTTTTATTAAATATTTTAAGAAGTATTTATTAACCATCCAGAGAGATGGCTCAGCGGTTAAGAACACTCGTCACTTCCTCCTCTCCTTCCAGAGGTCCCGAGTTCGATTCCCAGCACCCGCACGGTGGCTCACGGCCATCCGCCCTGAGCTCTGGCGCCCTCTTGTGGGGAAAAAAGTATTTATTACAAGGTAAAAATATACCTCCACTAAGAACACGCCAGAGACTGACTCCCCAGGCCTTGCCCTTAAATGCTCCCCGTGAGCAAGCACTAACGATTACTGGTCTTTGACAGGCAAACTGCTTCCTGTTTTGCCATTTCTAGCCAACCAAGGGGCACAGCCGGCCTTTGCCTGTCGCTGTTCTTCTTCCCAGGGCTGATGTGGTGAGACCTAGGAGCCCCGCCTGCTTTTGTCTCTTCCACAGCTGTGAGGAAAATGATACTGGCGACTTATTCCCACCTGTCTCATATCTGATTGGTTTTTGATTTATTAAATTTATTCATTAATTTTACATCCTAACCAAAGTTTGCCCTCCCTCTTCTCCTCCCATTCCCTTCCTCAATCCACCCCTTTTCTGTTTCTGTTCAGAAGGGGGCAGGCCTCCCATGGGTTTTGATTCTTAACTGGGACTTATTTCTCAACTCACAACCAGCTCTAGACCCCTAAGAGAGTGGAGACCTGGAATGCTTTCCTCTTCCATGCCTGCTGTTTTTCTAAGCGTATGTAGATGCATTCACTTTTACGATCTGTAATGGTAGGTCTGTCCCCTTCTTTCAAAGACCCATCTGTTTAATGGCTATCCAGTGTTAAATTTGGAAATGGGTCACACAGAGTTTCCGGAGGGCAGCTAACAGCTATACTGGTTACACTGTATAGTGGTTAGGACACTGGGTCCAGGTTAGTTCTCCAAGGTTTGACACTTGCTGGTTAAGGTCTGTAAGCCATTTGATGCTTCTGGTTTCATAATCTGTGGAATGGGGGTTATAGTACCTTCTTTCAGGGGTTGTTCCAATTAACACAGTGCTTAAAAACACACACACAGACACACACAGACACACAGAAAGGCACTCTTTCTTAGCACACATAGACTCATTCAATGTACTTCAGAGGTCCGGAGAGATGGGCGGACATGACGTGTTTTGCAGTACTAGATACGCTGTTGTCCTTGGGGATAAGGTACAGTGGCAGGGGTGCTCACAGCTCCAGGAGTTTGCCAGCTAATGCCATGAGCATATTCTTCCCAGAAACCATGCCCTCTTCCAGAGGACAGTAGAAGAGCTTTGAGACAAATCCCAGTGCCGATCATGAACAGTGTTTGCGCCTGGAGCACAGGTTCCACTTTCGACATGAGCCCTACATAACTGAAGTTTCTCACCCTGTTTCCAATGTCCCATTAAGTGGAAAACTGCTATCACATCAGTTCTCCATAATATGATTTAAAAAATTATTTATTTTTATTTTATGTGCATTGGTGTTTTGCCTGCATGTATGTCTGTGTGAAGGTGTCAGATCTTGGAGTGACAGACAGTTGTGAGCTGTCGTCTTGGTGCTGGGAATCGAACCCAGGCCCACTGGAAGAACAGTCAATGGTCTTAACCACTAAGCCATCTCTCCAGCACCCCATAATAGGATCTTTATCAATCTGTATCAAGTAGTGAAAAGCTCAACCAAATTAACCAAGGTTCTTCTACTCAGGGACAGTCCAAGCAAATCTGACCTACTTCAAACCTGCTAGCACTCAGACTCAAGGTAAGCATAAAGAATAACACCCTGGCATTTTCAAAGGAAATGGGAAATAATATAAAATAATAGTAATAATAATAAATAAGTGGGGAAAAGTGGAAGAACAGAACTTATAAACAATTTAAAGAAACCATAAGGAAGAACAGACTCCTCAAAATATGGTAACAGCAGGAAACAGTGTGTTTAAAAAAAAGCATTCACATGAAAGTTATAATGTGATACCTCCGAATTTTTACAAGCTATGAACATATCTATTATATGTCATGGCTCCAGCTAGGGTTTCCCAATGTCAGTATAAACACACAGGTTGGCAGACTGATGGGCGTCACAGAACTGAGTATTCAAACATGGACTTTTTTTTTTTTTTTTGAGACAGGGTCTCACTATGCAGACTTGGATGGCTTGAAACTTGCTCTGTATGCTATAGTGGTCTTAAACTCATAGAGATCTACTTGCTTCTGCCTTAAGGGCATGCACCACCATGCCCAGTTTGACCTCCTCCATTTAGCCTTCTAGAAGCTAGTCTGCATGTGTTACAGCTAAGATGATGTCATTATTCACTTAGAGCTTATCTTCGGGGGCTTTCCTACCTCTTTAGTTTTCCTTTTACTGGAGAGGATGTGAGCTGGGTTCTAACTGGCTCTGCCAATGACTCAAGAGCAGCAGATCCCCTCTGAGGATTCAGTGCGGCAGGATGGAAGCTGCGGCAGGATGTGATTCTAGCCACAACGCATTTCTTTTCTGAACTTGGCTCCAGCGTCAGCAGGCAAACTGCCAACTGTGCAAGAATCCAAGTACTAATTCTGCTTATGCCAGCTAAACAATGCGTCATCAAACAAGCCACCTTCTGACTATTTATGAGATGTTATGTCTACCTAGCAATGAGCCTGCAGTATTTAAACATCCAAGAAGTCTCATTTAACATAACCTGCCCACCTCCGACATTTTATTTTCTACCTGGTTGGATGGATAATCTCAAGCACTCCCCAGATGAGGAGAGAGCTGCCCCTGAGACGCTGGCTAGCTTTCAAAGCTCTTCTCTGTGTGTGTACAAAAGGAACAAGTCCAGAGAAGCTGAACACTATTCAGATTTTTTATGGGTTCCAACGTGTGCTGGGGACTTGTTTTGGGGAAAGGCTGAGTTCACCGCGAGAGTGTGCTTCCAAATCCCCAACTCAGCCTGGAGGCAGTTCAACCTCAATTATATGTCAGGAGCCTCGAAGCCGCTCTGGGTATTGGAATGAGTACTGCAGACAAATGCTCCAAGAAACCACTCAATGACTCCAGCAGGTACAGGGCAGGGCACAGAAATAAGAAAAGTGCTTCTGCCCACAACCGACTTGCAACCTAGTCCTGAACCCAGATCAGCACATTCGGAGATTACCAAGCATCTGGAGATGAAGTAGCATTTAAGCACGGCTGGGAACACAGAGGATGGCTCGGGTGCAACACTATGCTCGCCGCAGCCATGCGTGCAATATGACGGGACTCATCTGTCTCTTGCACTCATTTGTCCCTCGGTACAATGTGGAAGAAACTATTCTCTATCTGCTGCAGAGTTGCCCAGGCTCCTAGAATCTTCTCTATGTGGTCTGGAAATCACCGGGTTTTCCTTGAATGGGTGTGACCTGCAGTCTGTGAACCCACTTCAAAGGAAACGGTCTAAGGATAACCACGAAGCCCTTTAGAGAACAAAGGAAACTGCTCGCCCCAATCTGTGACTCTGCGAAGTCTCTCTCGGCAGGGAAATGGAAGGTTTTATCTGAGGCTGAATCAATTGGCCCTGGATGCGTTTCCTTTTTCAGTCACCCTTGCTGCTGCATGAAGAATGAACTAAGAGAAAAGCCACAAGTTAGTACAGATCAGTCCCAGGAGGGGACGAGAGCTTGGGTGGGTGGTGTGGGATCCTGAGCATGCAGAGGGCACGCAACCTGGCACCGTGCTAAACTCACAGGGCAGGTTTCTACTACTCTGAGGTGAAAACATTCTCCTTTCTCTCCTTGCATCCAAGTGGTGCTGATGGAAAAAGAAACCGAACTCAGAGAACAAAAGGAAGCTCCTCCGCTAGGCTAAGTTCTTCAGACAACTGAACTTCCAGGACCTAGATTTTATGTTCCGAATGGGTGCCTATGGGCAGTTCCCCTCCAACGGTAGCTTTGGAAGTGATGTATTGTCGGAATTTTAATATTACAAGATCGGGTGTGGCCTGTGGTACTACACAGACATACAAACTAGTTCCTCCATGAAATGAAATAGATCTGGATGCCAAAAATTAAAGGGACGGTCTACTCATCCTCATCAGTCATCCAGTTAAAGATGGAACCTAGGAGCTCTCAGGGGATAAATACCCCACACTAGTCACCCCTGCACAGCCTAAGAGCAGCGGCTCACTCCAGCGAATCCTGGACGGGATGAAGCGAATTTCAAGAGACCTCAGTGCATTCTGGCTGCATTCTGTGTGACAAACCAAGGTACTACATGTAAGCTATTGCCATTCAGAGATGGGGTCTGAACAACATTCTAGGTTACTCAGGTTCGATTCACATGATCTACTTCTGGATTAAAGGTTTTTTGCATATGAAATGAGCCAGACACACTCTGGGGACAAAGATGCCTTTGGCCAAATGGCATGGTTTCCTCCTCTTCTGGGTTCCTGCATGGTTGTTTATTACGGTTACCCTGGTTAGGGTTGATTCTTCCTGATGCAGCTGACCTGGTGAGACTAGCGGGCAGGGAACTGAAGGAACACCCTGAAGGGACCCCAATGCAGACTTCTACATAAGCAAGAGTAGATGGGCCAAATGTGGGTACGCAGAAACAGACAACGATGCTATAAGCACAGACGTGTTGTCCAGAGCCAGGAGCGAGCCTGAGTATACGCGGGGTAGGCTATGACAAAGCAGCAGGTGCTTCTCTCCTGTCCTGTTCTAACGGCTCCAGTGTGTCTCTTTCAAAGCAAGGCAAAGTGGTTTCTGAATTCAGAGACACTGTGTGCTGGCAGGGAGCACGCTGGGGACCGACTGCAAACTGGAAGGCACTTGGGTATTTCCCACATGCTATTCTGTTAGGAGCCAGTGCTGTCTCGGTGCTATGACGTAATGAAATCCATTCAAAACTAACACACACTGGCTGTTGCTTGGTACAGCCCAATCACTGCAAGGCATGAACAAAAAGAGATGAGAAAATGGCTTCTAGGAGCTTCCAGTACAGTGGGACCTGACACGTGTAACCCCAATCAGTGTTCTGATGGCGATGTGAATCCTTTGAGGCCCCCCAGGCAGAATGTAACACAGCTGAGTCAGAGCAGGTCCCCACAGGGAGAAGACAGACTTGAACAGTGTAGGAAGGTAAGGGGAGGACTTCCATTTCAGTGGGAAGCAAAGAGAGCAAAGTATAGGAGCCTCGGGAGAGAACATGAGGAGACATGACAGAGCACCATGTAGAAGGGGTTCTACTTGTGAGTCACTACTGGGGACACAGGCCAGAAGGTAGGAGTGGAGGGACAGCACTGAGGAGAAAGGGTTCTAGTCACTATGGCCTTCGGTGTCATTCTGGGAATCCTTGGTCTTTTCTTTAGTAGTGATGGCCGTGGGAGCACGGAGAAACAGAAAGGATGTACTTTGTCTAAAGTTCTCTGGATACTTAGAAAGCAATGTGAGGAAAGTCAGGCCAGACAGGAGAAGTCATTGGCAGAGATAAGGGGCACACCAGGCAGTGACTGCAGGCATAGAACAAAGGGGCAGAAACAATTAGGAAGAAAAATCAAGGACTTGAGTGATTATTTGAGTGGAAGAAAGGAAGGATAGAGGCAGCTAGGGGAATCGAGTCCTGGGTTTCCGACTGAGGTAAAGATGGTAAGAGCAGTGAGGGCAGAGGCCTTGTCTCTGGAGACAGTGGACACAAGGGAAAGACATGGCATAGATGACGTAAGTCACAAGCAAGTGTTCAACTGTGTTTCTATCGTACTGTGCCTTCCCCTTTCGTAAGACATGCCAGAACTCTAGCTCCCAGCACCCCAGAATGTGACCCTGATTACAGACAGGAACTTAAAAAGTTCCTATCAAAGTATATATAAAAAGACATCATGATAGTGGATCATTCATCTGCTGTGATAGGTGTTCTCATGATATCACTAGGGTGGTCCATTCATCCGCCATGACTGGTGTTCTCATGACATCACTATGGGGAACCAGAGGTGTTCTCACAAATGAAAGAACACACAGAGGGAAGGTGTTGTGGAAACCCAGGAAAAAAATGGCCAACTGCAAGCGAAAGGGATTCTTGGAATAGCCCCTTCCCTCCAGCCCTCAGCAAGAACCTACCTTGTATTCCTCCAGCTTGGACTTTTGGCCCTCAGAATGGAGAGTCACTAATCTCCTATTTGTGCTATGTTTTCACAGTTGCCCCAGCACACAGAATGCTCACCTCACGGAACTGAACTACATGCCAGGAGAAGATACCAACCTGGAGAGGACTGAGGCCTGATGCTAAGTGAGACTCCTATTGAAAAGTGTTTTCAGGACAACACAGCCTTAGCTTCGAGATCACAAAAGGTCAGGATGATTGCAAACACAAATGGATTATCATCCTCTGGAGAAATCCTAACAAAGTAGTTTGCACTGCTAGCCACTAAATCCTGTGATTAAAATCATCCATGATGGCTACATTCACTTTTTTCTTTTTGTCTTGTTTCTAATCGTGATAGTTTTGCCCACTTGACACAGCCTACAGTCGTCTGGGAGAACGTACCAATGTCCGTGGGCATGTCTGGGGGGCGGTTGTAAATGAACTGATATGGAAGACCCAGCACACTGTGGGTGGCACCGTTCCCTAGAACAAGGGTTCTAAACTATAGGAAAAGAGAGAAATCAAGCCACGCACAAACAAGCGGGCATGAATTCAACCATCCTCTCCCTGCTCTTGACTGTGGATGCAACGTGATTCCCTGCCGACACCTGGGCTTTCCCACAGTGATAGAGAGTAACCTGCAATATTGAGCTAAAATAAACCCGCGGCTGCTTGCTTTCTCTAAGGGCATTTTTATCACAGCAATAGAAATGAAAGTAGAATATTAACTGTCTGTGGATTATCTTCCATTTGCTCACCAATTAGTCTTTGTCAGGGACATGTTATTCTATAGATCCCCAAAATAAAAATTTTCGTTTTGTTAGGAAAATGGGATATAAGCAAAAATCAGATACGATTATAGGAAAGGCAGGCATAGCAAGGCCCCAATGGGACAAGATCACAAACAGCTCCAATGTCTTCTTGGAAGGGGAAAGGAAAGAGCAGGGCACAGGCATGGATCCTTCAATGGAGGATGCAGAAATCAGGTGGCATTTCTGGTACCCCAGAGTCTATTCCTTAAATAGAAAGTGTGGTCATCCTCTTTGAGATGTTGGAGGGCTGCCTGGGTGGGTGACGGGGAGAAGGGAGGATGTGGGGGAGTCTGAAGCACAGCAGGAGAAAGAGTGGGGCTGAGAGTCCAGCCGATTTTTCATGGCGCCACAGAGACAGAGAAAATGGTCTCAGCAGCCTTCCAGCAGGCGCAACCTACAGCCGATTTTTCATGGCGCCACAGAGACAGAGAAAATGGTCTCAGCAGCCTTCCAGCAGGCGCAACCTACAGCGAATGTATAAGGAAGCCAAGCTACCACTCAAGGAAGGATTGCACCATCAACAGACCCTAGATTTTATAAAGCCAGGAAACAGATTAACAAGTCAACTCTTAGCAGGAACAGGAAGAGCCCCCTGTATTTCAGAACAGGCCTACCAGGAGTCCGGGTGTGACCTCGGCATACAAGGCTCCATGAGGTGTGGTGGTTTGGGTTACAGACAACACAAGCAGAATGATGGTGGAGAATGACTGAAGCTGAGTGTATATAAAATAAAGACCATAGGAGCTGAGCTCCAGGCACTGAGGACAGTAAGATGCTGAGCTCTCAGGGAATGTGCCCATGCCCGGGAAGGCTCGTGAGGATGGTGGCGAGGTGAGTTAAAATATGATCGCAGGTCAAAGGAGTCAATTCTACCGTGCTTGGCGAGTCAGCTCTTTACCTGCAGCTGACACTCCAGCTCCTTCTGGCTGGCGCACCTGTAAATCATATTTGCTAATACAAACAGGTAAGCGTCACGGAGGAGCGAGGGGTTTGGGGGTCTGAAGAGTCACTGTGTGAAGAAGTTACATACATGCTTATATACAAGATGATTGATAAAACTTGAGGCAAACAACATACCAGAAACTCCTGGCGGGGTCTTAATGAATTTTCCATTAAAATGACCAATTACGGCTTCGCATTTTTCTGTTGATTCCATCCTAGTCATATAAAAATAAGACATCCATAAATATGCTGTACACGCAGAGCACTAAGAGACCTTGTCTAACTCCTGCTGTAGGTTTAGGAACCAAAGGGAACCTAGCAGAAAACCATGGGTGTGATAACGAAAAGAGGGCTTACTCTC
This sequence comes from Microtus ochrogaster, assembly GCF_000317375.1. NCBI lineage: Eukaryota > Metazoa > Chordata > Mammalia > Rodentia > Cricetidae > Microtus > Microtus ochrogaster. The sequence continues at coordinate 72,167,403 of NC_022011.1, forward strand.
TCATTAGCTGTTGCTCTGGCACTCCCAGAGTTGTTATAATTGCAAAAGACAGAATATTCGGAATTATGAAAGACAGTAAATTCTATGAAGAGTGTCTCAAAGCAGTCATATGAAATTATGAGTTTCAAATGGCTGGAAATTTAAAATTTAATTTATAATAATTCATAATTTAAAGTAATTCGTAACTTTATTAGTCATGACTTTGTGCTAAAAACAACAGTTCAGATTTTTTGTTTTAAAGATGGTCTTCCTTTTTATGAACTCTCATGCTACTGGCTCGTGTCAATCAGAGGCTGTGCCTTATGTGTTTCTAACTTTCACTCACTCCGAGTTTAAAATTAAATTAGTGAACTTAATTATGTAGTTTATCATCTTGACTTTGGAGCGGGAATTAAAGGCTGGAGCCTAATTTTACAGTTTATTTTACATCTAGAGGTGACTAAATACAGCTGAGAAGTACTTCTGGGGACTTAATGACTCTGAGGTGGAAATCTTTCTTCAGAGGAAATATCCAATCACCTTCTCAAAACGTGTTATACTCAGGTTCACTCAGTCACACCTCAGTTTTAATTAGCAGTGATGAATCTTAAAAACCAGCAGAATTCTACTGGACACTGGAGGGATGATGTCACTCTGTAGGGATGATATCACTCTGAGGGGGTACGTCACTCTGTAGGGATGACATCACTCTGAAGGGGTGACATCACTCTGTATGGTGATCTGCATTCAGAAGGGCACCAGGGAGGAATGAGATGAGGCCAGAGCACCAAATGTCTTGCCTGTAGCCTTTTCATCAATGACGTAATCAGTATGCACTACTAACACCACTGAAAGGCTGTCAGGGTTTTATTCCAGATTGTGGTCCAATGGAGCAAGTGACTAAAAGTCAACAGAACCAAGTTGTAGCCCTGGCCTTTGTGACTTAATGGCGAGGTGACAATGAAAAGGTCCCTTAGAAATAAATGCTTTAACAAATAAATGTTTTGTTGACATCTCGAGTTTGTGGTAAGATGTGAATGTCATTTTTATTGTTAATTATGTGAGCATTCTCCTCCAAAATCAGTTTACAATTTAATGCTGATGTTATCTGTCATTGCTCACTGCTAATAAATTATTAAACAATTCTCTATAAAATCAGCTTTTGTGTAGGGACTTTAAGATTATAAATCTGCCATGAATCAAAGCTCTTTCTGTTTAATTCTCTAGAAACCATTTTAGCCACTAAAGGGGCCTTTCTAGGAAGACAAAGATTTTATAGCAGGGTAGGGATGTCTAGGTGTTCCTACCTAAAACAGTCAGTAGAGAAAATAAACCCGAAGAATTATAAACTGTTAGCAGCTTCTAAGTTGATATGATGGCTAGGTCTTATACTCCCTTTTCTTTTCTGAATGTCTGAAATAGTTAGCTTAAAAAAAAAAACTTTAAACCTGCTTTATTATAAATCAGATTTCTGTCTGAGAAAAAGACACAGATTTATCTATGAGCCTCAGGAGGTTGTTCGTCTGTAGATGGTCCTGACAGCTTGACTCTTCAAGATGCTTGTAACCATTTGTCCAGGGCCACTGTGCTTGTGACAGTTCCAGCCACGAGCTATGGAGTACTTCAGAGTGCTCGGTTTGGGGAGCCCAGAACTTCTCAAGGCTTGGAAAATCTCATGTGTAAAGTCACAAGCAACTTAAGTCCTCAGTACAACTGGCTCCCAAGGCCCTGGCTCGAGCGTTCTATTTCTGGTCATTTTTCACTTTCTAGAATGACTTAGCAGAGCCACAACTGTTCCTAAGGAGACGGCAGTGTGCTTACCTGGCAAAACCAACACCACGGCTGGTACCACTGGAATCACGCAGGACCCTTGTAGAGATAACTTGTCCGAAGGGCTTGAGCATATTTTCAAGTTCTTGCTCGTCCATGGACAGCGGCAGGTTAGAAATGTACAGGTTGGTAGGATCTTGTTCCTGTTGCTAAGGCAGAACAGAAAGTCAGCTGTCACTTTCCGGCAGAAGGAGACACCATGCTAGCACGTTTTCATTCAGATCTGTGAGTCGTTTAAGCATTACATAGTGAGACCGTGGCGTGTCCAGAACACGTAAGCCACCTCAGACACTTGAAAATCGTGCCTGACTCTTGTACAGTCTGCACACGCCAAACGTGGTCCCCAGAGTCATGTGCAGCAGGTGTGGAAGTGGCACCACTGGTTCTGCATTGAGCTGGGGAAGATGTTCTCACTAAGCAAGCATCAGCAGCATGCAGTGAACTCCACAACTAACCAACCACTGCTGTTTTCAGAAGTCCATGCCAAGCTCACTGCTGCTAATAATCCAGCTTGGAGATCTGTGGAGAAAGATTCTGGACCAACCCTGTGGAATCCAGTCCATGCTGGGTTCGACTTCTCCTCCACTTCCCCATGGTAGAATCCACACCACTTTACTTCTTCCTTTCTTCTCTTTTTGCTACACACATGTTCTCACTACGTCACACCCCCTAGCCTCAGCTTCCTGAGTGCTGGGATTAGAGATGTCTGCCCCACCATTACTTGGCTCCATCCTAGTCACCAGAAGGAAAAGGATAGCTGCTAACTTAAACAAGAAACTGAAAGCCATGGCAAACGATACGGCACCATGAGGAGGGCAGGTTGGGTCAGTCTGTGTTCCACAAAGGGTCCTCGAGCATCCACAGGCCAGCAGACTGCACCTGCCGGGTACTGGATTACATGTGCAGAACCAGGAGCTGCATTTTAACAAGACGTGCAGCTAATTAACAAGCACACTGAGTTTGAGAAGAGACTCGCATCGGATCATTTGCCTTCCTTTGTTAGTTTGCAAAGAGCTGGAACCAAAGATACATGGCTGAACTGTGTGGTACCCAGGGAGTGCGATGCACACATATGAAGAGAACGCCATTCAAACCAGCAGGGCAAGCCCACCTGACAACGAGAGTATTTTCTGCCTAAGTCAAAGTTCACCTATACAACTGAGGTTGGTATAACCATCACTTCAAATTTTCCTTTGACATTCCCCATGCTTCTAGTTTTGGAGATGAACACGGGGCTTTGAGCTTTTGAGGCAAGTGTCCTACCAAAGGATCCCCAGTCCTCCAATTTTATCCTTACACACTGATGCATCGAAGCCGACTTCTCTTTCAGAAGTGCTATTGGTAAAGCCATTAATCGATGTCTTAGCCTTTGGCAACAGAGTAATATCCTCATTATGACTTCCTCAATTTCTGAAGACACGGTGTTCTAAAAATATGTATGAAGCATTGAATATGTTTGCATTTGTACAAAGTCTTTCTAATGTAACTTAGCATTAAATAAACCTGAAAGGAAATCTCTCCTTTTATATAATTTTCAAGTAATAAATGCTAACCTTTTGTGCCCTGTCTGTCTTTTTAAGATTTAGAATCATCTAGAGCTGGGGTTCAGCTCACTGTTAAAACTCTTGTCTGGCATGGGACCTTGAGCTTGACTTCCCGTCCCTCATACGGAAATGAAGAGGAGGATGGATAAACCACTGGAGCAATTTAGTTTCCTACAGAATGACAGCTGTCCTGACATTCTCAAGAATTAAAGCTAAAAGGGACAGAAGTACGGACAATCAATACTGTCCTTAGAACTTCCCAGCCCAGGTGAGAAAGAAGGCAACACACACTCAGGCCAAAGGCAAAGAGCGCTGGCTCTGAGCCCAGGTGATCCAGGCTCTAGGGTATGTTATGGGCAGGTCCAACAAAAAATGAGAAATTTCACAGTGCACAACACCAAGCAACTGACCAGTCTCCTTCATGGACCATTCATAGGCAAATCAAAGCAGCACCTATTTTTGCTTTTTAGCCGAGATTAGAAGGGTTTAGTGTGATACCACTGGTTATCTGATACTGAACAAAACATCTTATTGTCAGTCAGATTAAGTATTATCTTTGATGCTGAAAATGAGCCAAGTTATTTAACAGATGTAGGGCAATAGTGCATGCAGTGTTTCAAAACACAAGGAAAGGCAATAAAGTTGTCTTCAGCTGCTGAGGTGGGGTAAGAGGGGAAGCCTTATCCTTTTATTTCCACTTCATTTGCTGCCCCCACCAACGTCACCCAGTAAATCACACAGCTCCTCCAAGAACCATCTCCTTTGGGTCCCAAGTCACTGAAGTTTTGTTCCTGTGGAAACCTACGCAAGCAGGGTTGCTGCTCCCTGAAAATGGCTTCACAGAAGAAAGGCTTTTCCAATGTATCCCACGAGTCCCAGACAAAGCAACTATGTCCTCAGCCCCACCTTCTGGTGGCTTACTGAGCAAGAGAGGAAAGGAAACACGGGACAAAGGCTTGATATGTTGGGGGGCAATGGATGGGGACTCTTTTAGAGACGAAAGGATAAGTCTGTTGAGAGAACGTGCGGCATCTAGAACAAGCTAAGTCAAGAGGCAGACAGACTGTGAGGTGGAACCTAAGGAGGCAACCTTATTTTGTCAGTTACTGCGTTAGTTTTTTTTTTCCCCCACTCTAGGAGTGCTAACATTGAAGAAAATGACCACACAGCCTTGTCCTAGCTACACAACTTCCTTGAAGCCCTGTGCTTTATCTTAGAGTTTGTGCTTATGAACTCAATGCTAGTACAGGCTAAGACAGGACAATTGCTACAAGTTGACGGCCAGCCTGGGCTGCAAGGACTAATTTATGTGAGACTCTTATCTCAGCATCTATCCCCATCCAACCTGAGAGTTAAACTTTGCCTTCTACAACGATTTGACTTTGGAGAGAAACAAGTTCTGGAACTGGATACCGTTATAGGACTGATGCTGTAGGGAGACAAACTGCCATGTTTTGGGGTGTCTGCTTCTTGCAGGTGTGCTGGGGGAGGATAGACGAGGGGCTTGTCTTCTGACGGCCACACTCTGCAACACAAGAAGGTCTCTGAGGCACCCAAGTAGGGGAGGGGCACGATTACGATTCCTAAATCATACGTAGGTTCAGAATGAAGCAGGAACTGGCTAACTGAAGGTCATAAAGATATGTTGTAGACAAAGATATGCTGTAACAACTTAAATGTGCTATGTAAGAAATGCACAATCAAATACTTTAGAGATTTTTGAAATTGCGATCATAAAGACTTCAATGACTTCACATTCAAGCAAGCTCGCAGAATATTTTACACTTTCAAGTCTTCTGATAAGGTAGACGGGAGTACTTTCTAATGTGTCTTAGCTGCTTCTGGAATAAGTATTAGTGAAAGCTATATATACTTTGTAGGGTTTTAATTTAACTTCAAGGTGTAACAATATGGGGAAAAAATACCCAAATATTAAAATGTTTAAAAACCTGAATGGAGGTGTGTGTGTCAGGGGGAATCAAGCACTCTGATAAAAGTAATATACAATGAACTAAATATATGTGAATATTTTCTATGACTTAGAAAATACCTGGGCGTCTGAACGCAGGAACCTTCTGAATGACAGGCAGGTACTATACAGCTGAGCCACGTCCCAGGCCTGCAAAGATTTCTGGTATTTGTTTCTCATAGCAACAACCTTGTCAGTTAAGTTTCCTCATTTGGGATGGCCACTACAGCTAGTATTAATGTATTCTTTCTTTCTGTGTGGTCGACCTGTACTGCAAACAGCACCCACAATGTTGCAGTTAATTTAAAACTCAAAACACAAAAGAATGGGTTGAAACCCCAGGCTGGTCGCACCAGCCACACACACAACCCCAATCAAATCCTCCAAATGCCCATGAAGTCTCATTACTTTATATATTCACAGGAAATGGAACATAAAGTATTTATAGTAATTGGTGGTGTTTTGAATGAAGATTAATTTAGTCTCTTTAAAATAAGTCACAACGCTAACTGTTTCATTATGTCTGGAATAATAAACTGCCATGTCTGAAAAAAGTCATCCTGCCAGTTATAGGTAGCCAAGAACAGTGGGTGCAATGGGCCCCTTTATGTCCCCAGGTACAGATGGGGTTCAGGAGCTTTTTTTCACATGTGGAAAAAGAATCCCACCCTGGCTGTGAGAGGGCTGAACGGCACTAATGCTCGCTTGAGTTAGAAACGCCAGGCTTTGGAGGTCCCACGTGGTACGAAGCACTCGGCCGTCATCTGAAAGAAATTAACAGAACCCTCCCTGTGCTTGTGGAATGGTTCCTAAAATGCAAGAAAGGGACTTGGCAGGAGGAGCAGACATCTGTTTTTGTCTGTTTTCTCTTGTACTAAAGAGGTTCACGCACCGGCAGCTCGCCGCCGATGGGTGTGTGCCTGCAAACTACTCAAGAGCACGCGGGCCTCTGGGTGAGGGGAACTGCATTTCTGCTCACTTGCCTGCTGACGTGTAGAGAAAAGTGTGCAAGCTTGCCACCCCTGATGGTCTGCTGACCCCCCAGCCAGCCTTAGGAGGTGACAAAGGCCTATAAGAGCCATTCTGTCTCAGGCAACAGCCTCAGAGTCAAGCCTTGCATCTCTTTAGTCAGTTACCAGTCTTTCTTTAAATAGGATCTGACTTTTTTTTTCTTCTAGAGGTAGGGTCTCACATCTGAATAGCCTAGGCTAGCCTAGCTACATAGAACTTGCTACGTAGCTCAGCCTCAAATTGCTATGGCCTCAAACTCATAGCAATTCTCCTGCCTCAACTTCCCGCATGCTGGGACTGTAGGCATTAGCCACCACATCTGGCTTAGCATCTGAGTATTTACTCGAGAAGAAGATACACCTTTGAAAGATCTGCTATGTTCCACATACACTGGCTTTCCAAAGGGTCCAAAGCCATTTCTGTTTGTTAAGTTTCAACAGGGTCCAGGAATTTCACGGACACCATTTCCAAGAATCCCTTTTCTGAATTCCCAGTGTCTATCTGGGCTTGGAATAAAGGCTTTTCTTTTAATTAGCTGGTACTTTTAATCAATAAAGCAAACACTTCATGCCCACCCCGTGGCAGGTACTGAGCAGGGCTGTGGAGCTTAGGGCATGAATGAGCAACAGCTACTGTAATGTTCTCGGGTTACAGTTCTGAAATTCAGCTTTAAGTATCTGTGGGCTCATCCCTAACCCCAGGCACCCATGTGTCAAGTGACACGACAGCTCTGACATTACCTCAACTGAGTGCCCCTGTATTGCTTCAGATTACACAAGAGGGGAAGACTTTAATATGTGAGTTTTTAACACAATGCAGCAGCCTGATTCACTCACTGTAAGACAGTAAACAGGGACTGGTCCCTTATAGCACAACCACACAAGCCAGACTTACAACGTCCTGCATAAAAATTCTGTCCCCTGCAAGAAGTGCATCAGATAACCCTTGAGTTCATCAGCATAAGAGGATGAAGTGAAGACCAGATGCTCAAACCCATGATGCAATGGTAGAGAACACAGATCTGCTGGCATTTAAAACTGCATTTATCTGCAGAACGACAATGCAGCCAGCAACCCTGGTCCTTCCCACAGATGATGGAGAATCACGTCCTCTGCAGATGAAAGCTGTGAAGTCCTTAGATGGGGCTGGTTCTTAACCCTCCTGGAAGCTGGCATTCAGACTGTATCCTTGATATGACCTACAGTCAATCTATACCCAAGCCTGTTTTGAATCAACATACTTATGAAGATTCCGTACAAACAGTGCCCATCTAATACACTATACTGCTTAAGACAACAGGTGCTAGGATGGTATACAGGGTTACCCTAAAAAGGCCACTGCCCTTTTCAACAGACTTCTTTCTAATTGAGTTTTGACAATGGGTGTTGGTGTTCCAATGGCTACGGCTGGATTAGGATGAGTGGCTGACCGTCCAGCTCCAATCAGTCTGGAAGAGACACAGAGGCCGAGACTGACATTTATATGGAGAGAAAGGCAGCCATGTTCTGGGCCTCCACATGTGGTCTTTTAGCCTCTCCTTAGCAGCCAAGCGACAGGGCTCTGAGCAGACCTGACAGAAAGCTTGATCTGGATCCTGCCGGCTCACAGGATACAGTGGGTTGATGTCTGTATGACTCAAAAACCGAACAACAGAAAAGGACAGCATGGATCGAAAGAGCCTGCTAGAGTGGCTGGGAAGTAATTACTCTCTTACTGATGGCTGGCAAAGGTGGATGAGAATTAGGACTTACTGGAAGCTGGCTTAGTAACACAGAGAATAACCCCAGCACTCAGGAGGCAGAGATGGAAGAAGCATGGACTCAAACTTCACCCTGGGCTATGTGGTAAGTTCCCTCCAAAACAGCCAAAAGAAGTGGACCACAACACAGAGAAGTCTAGGAGTGAGTTAGGTTCCCCGAGGAAGGCTGCCTAGGAGGGCAGGGAGAGAGAGAGTTCATCAGAGGAAGATGACAGTTAGCTTGGGGGATGGGTGATAGGTTGGGGAGAGAGCTCAGAAAAGCATCCAGGGCACTTTATGAGAAAGAACATCTGCCTGCTGCCTGTGAGAGAAAGTCAGTCAGATTACATCACTGTTAGGTCAAGAGACCTTCCTGTCCTCTGCTAGTGCTCCAACTCTGAAGGGTTAGAAAACACATCCAGGGAGCGGAGAGAGACTGGGTAGGAACACACTGCCAGGAGCAGACCTGACTCAGAGCAAGGGAAACTTCATCACTGTTACGTGATACTCAGAGTTTTCGTGAAACAGGACTGTGGATTTAAATTATAAGCACTGCATATCGTACATTAATAATCTCTTCTTCAAGTGTTTAGCTTCAAAATGTTAATCAAATGTTAAAATATTTTGCATTATTTTAGTAAGAAGAAATCATAATACACTACATGCCAGTCACAACCCCAACCAATCTTCTAAAATGTAATTAGATTTAGCTACAATGTAACGAGGCCCATTCATCACATGCCATTCTACGTGGGCATATAATAAATGATCGCGGGGATGGAAACCTTCAGAATGGCGCTTCCAGATCACCTAACAGTCAATAGTGTTGCCAGCAAAGAATTGCAAAGTAATCTGTGATGGCCCCTCGGAACCAGCACCAGCCAAGACTCACAGATTTTGTAGGGCTCTGGGCAGTCTGGGAGACCTCTACACAGGACCCCACATTCTACACGCTGTATCTGAGTGTATTGGCACTCCCCCTGCAACAGACTCTCTTTTAAGCATCACAATGAATGAGGCTGGACAACATGAATAGAGACAGGGATGGCTGTAGACGTCCTCAAAGGGACGCTGTATTTTACCGCATTTAGGTGTAAAAACTCAAGAGAAGGGACTAGCTGCAGAAGCCGCTAGCCCTCTCCTGGATATTATCGGAAGAGGGCAGAGTTTCGCAGAGTGACTTAGGATGCACAGAGTGAAAAAGACAGAACTGTGGTTTTCTGGGTAAGTCCCGCTTATCCCATGTCCAGTCACACACCGAGTACACGGACAGAGCAAACGTGCTATGAACTAAAAATGCAAAGCAGGCTCTCTGTGTTCACAAGGTGCTGACAATCTCATGGTTGTTCAACGCCAACACTGGACAAGGCTCACATGACGGGCAATCATCTGAAAACTGGGATGCTTCCAGTGTATGGTTTCTGTTTGTCTTAACTTCTATTCTGGAGGTGAAGAACACCCAAAGGCCAACTCGGCACCAAGCTGTGAGGATTATAGGGAAGGATTTAGGAAAGGAATCCTTTTTATGAATTCCTGAGATCTTTATGTGGGCCGATTCTCATAGTCAAAGTATCTCTATGCTGGCGGCTGTAGGGCTGCGGGCAGCTAACTTATCTCTCAGGTCTTCTCAGGTGATACACATCTTCCTCATAGCCCTCGAGCTTGCGTCAGCCTTCTTTCCTGGCTATGTGAACATTCCTCAGGGAGGGATCGTGTGTGGTACTATTTAGAAGTAGCCAAGGACGGTACCCGGTTATTTCCCTCTGCACTTCATAAAGCCCGATAATAGAAAACTACTGCTCTTCTGAAAACAAGATTGGAAATAACAAACTGCCAAATTTTAGGCTTGAAAACATCTGACACAGAAACTGATGCAGGAAAAGAAAAACATGATTATCTTCATAGCTGTACTACAGGTTCTATGTTGGAGGGTATCATTCAAGCTTACATTTTGCTCTATAAAAACCAGGACATATGCATTGGCTTAGTTAATGTGACTTTGAGATGTGCTTAATGTGAAATAAAATTTCTGTTATAGAACACAACCCCTAAGAGATGCATGATGCTTTAAGGGCTGCTTCTGCTTCTTACTTATTTTTTTAATTAATTAATTAATTAATTAATTATGTATACAATATTCTGCCTACATGTATCCCTGCAGGCCAGAAGAGGGCACCAGACCTCATTACAGATGGTTGTGAGCCACCATGGGGTTGCTGGGAATTGAACTCAGGACCTTTGGAAGAGCAGGCAATGCTCTTAACTGCTGAGCCATCTCTCTAGCCCCTCTTACTTATTTTTTTTAGTCAACATATGCTTAGTGGAAAGCTACATGTGATGGCTCATATCCATAATGCCAGTAGTCAGGAGGTGGAGGTAAAGAATCAGAAGTTCAGGGTCTAGCTTTTTAACTTTCCAAGAAAGCTAGCAAAGAGAACACAATTCCGGGGAAAAAGCATTATGCCTTACAGTAATTAAAACCCAGTCATACTGTGGTAGAATGATTATGAAGCAGAAAACATATGGTCTCCGTTTTATAGCCCTTGAACACTTTTAAGCATACTCCTCACTTGGAGGAATATTCCAACAATATTCCTCAGCTAGAATGCTTAAAGTTCACCAGGAATAAGTCTCGGATGAAGTCCACATAAAACTACCAAAGGATAGGTTCATAGTACATAAATAATCAGGATGCGAAAGTCATCTGGCTATTAGAGGTAAAACAGCATCTATGGTGTACATTTACCTCCAACCTCCCATGTGTATAAACCCAGGTGTGAGTCAGTTATACATCCCTTCAAATTTACTATACCCTATGCACAATTACCTTTCGGATCTTTAACTGTGTGCGCCTGCGTGTGGAGGCCGGGGGTTTGCATGAGATGACTTTCTCAATAGCTGTCCACCTTGGTTTTTGCCAGAGTCTCTCACTGAACCTGCAGTTCCCCAATTCAGCTAGACTGGCTGGATAGCAAGTCTGTGACGTCCTCCTGTTCCCTGTCCAGCACAGAGCTTCCTGAAGTAGTCCACTGAGCCTGGCTTTTACATGCCTGCCAGGGATCTGAACTCAAGTCCTTATGTTCACATGACAATTGCTTTACCAACCAGCCATCTTCCAGTTCCATCCCCCAATTACCTTATTAGATACATCTTCTGGTTACCATACAAAGGAATGGGCTTCACTGTGACGTTTCTACACATACATATTATGATATTCTGTTCTCATTTACTCATCTGTTCCTTCTCTCTTTCTGCTAGTCTCCCACCTTTCCCCCCAATACTTCTCATTCTGCCTTTGAGACATATATATCCATTAATTTCTCTTCGAGGTATGCCTAAAACGCATTAGTTCTTTGTGCAAAGAACTGTTAAGCTCTATTTTCAGAAAACTATAGATTTTTAAGCCTTCTGGAATTCTAATTATCTAAGAAAATTGGGTGCTATTCCTGGATTTACTTATGGGGTTACATACTTTACTATGTAAAGTATACACATTTGCCCACCCTCCTTTAGAATACGAAGAAGAAAGTCTCTGGATAACTGCTATTGCTGAGGATGCCTGGGTGTGTGGCAGTGTTCGGAGGACCGGAGGAGCGGCAACCTTCGGGAGCACAGCCTTCACTCACCTTTGCCATCTGAGCTTGAACTCCACTAGCCTTCAGGGCAGAGACAGCTTTCTGTGCTGCTGCAGGACTGTCGAAGTCAACAAAACCATAACCTGAAATGCAAAAGACACTCTTCTGAAGCTATGACCTTTTGATTATATAAAGTGTACTTGAAGTTGCAAACTGCTCACGTTAATAGGACCGTTCTTTGTTTTTACTGTCTTAATAAGAGAAATACACACTTGTTGCACTCAGTCATTGTAAGCACGTGTTTCTGGCCTTGGTTGAATCCTATTCTAGGAATTCATAACCACTTAACTGAAGAGAAACAAGACAGGAAATCACGCAACGGTGTGCTGTCCATTTATCTGTGCTATTTTCAAGTAAATGTAAGGTCTATAAAATTTTATGTAGGGTCTATAGAATTAATTAGAGCTCGTTGTATCAACAGGGATGTAGCTGCCTTTGAAGGTGGAAAGTAACACGTAGGTTTGCTCACTGATGATGCTAGGAACGTCAGATAGTGGGAACCGTCATCTTGCTTACTGAAGTCTGCCCTCACTGTCAGACGACTGAACATGGCAGAGTTGTGCTGTGCATGTCTGCTTTGCTTTCTACCAAACACAGGCTCATTTTGTGATTAAAAAAATGACTTTTTCTGTCCTCACTTTACCAGCCGGATTTATCCTCACCCATGTTTTTCTTATGTGTTAATGTAATCCATGCTCTCATCTAAAAGGAGTTTCTGAGTCAAGCCTTTGTAGGCTTTTCTGTCCTAACCTGCTTTTGACATTACTGGTAAACACTTAAAAGCCTTCTGTTTGCTAAATTTTGACAGAGATTGAAATATAAAATAAAAACAATCTTCAATAAATAATGTACCTTATTTTTAGAGTTAACATTTTCTTCAACTTAACTTTGGCCAAAATAGAGGGCCCCAAATAAGTCTGTGAAAAAGTCTCATGACCTTCTAAGATCTCTTGGTGTCATGTGTATAGTACTTAAATAAATTCAATCTCTAAAAATTGTATTTAATATAGTGTTTCTCAACTATGTAATTCTCTATGTGTCTCTTCTTTATTAATTCATCTATAGCTATCATATGTGAAAAACTATACACACATATATCTATATCTGTATCTATCTATATATCTATATCCATCTATCTATTTATATCTATCCATCCATCCATCATCCGTCCATCCATCCATCCATCCATCCATCCATCCATCCATCCATCCATCCATCCATCCATCGCAACCACAACAAGTTACTGTAGGCGGCACATTGTCTGGCTGTATTACGAACCAAACTGTTACTTCTCCTGTGTCTCAACATTACTTCCTCATCCTGCAAACTCACTCTGGCCTGCATAACTTTATAAACCCACTCTGGATCACCTCCCCACCCCTACACATCCCCTACACAGCTGCTGAGGCACAGTCCCAGAGGCTAGCAAGACCAAGAATCTTGGGAAGGGCCATGCCTGACCCAACAGGGTAGTGTCTTCCAAGACCCGCTTGCTAGGAAGGGATCCAGGATACTCTCTGAATTGACCATCAGCACTTTTCCTTTTGTTTGGAAGCCTCGTGAATCTCTCCACTTTGTGGCCACTTTCCAACAGTGCAGTTTTGTGTTTGGTAGTGTGAGACTGTCTGCCCTTTCTTTTCACTCATGTTCTTGCCCAGACCACACAAACACAGGGTAGAATTCTGGGTTCTAGGACGAGGCAGCCACTGGAGAAGAGCACAGAGCACCTGTCAGTCTGGCACTGGAGAGCTCTGCTAGGAGGAGGGGCTCTCCCCAACTCCACGTCATAGCTTTGCCACATCAGATTCCTCTGGAGTGAGGAAAAAGGGAGGGAGAAGGGTGGACTAAAACCATTTATCCACTGTGATTTCTCTCCCGGTTTGAAGTTCACTTTTGAGATCGGCTTCCTGCTTTGTGCCTGGCAAGAGCCTATTCTTCTCCACAAAATCAAAAAACTTGTGTGTGTGTGTGTGTGTGTGTGCTTCTGACTGATCTCCCAAATTATTTATTGATGCTAAATAAGACTAATCTTGGCAACTAAGTGCATGCACTTCCGCATGCATTTGCCTCTCTCCGGCTTAATTCATTTTAAATATTCATTGGGTACCACTCTACATAAAGCACACTCTATTCACTGTCCTAAGGCAAAACTGCCTTCATATGCCATGTTGATTAAACACGGGCTTAGATATTTGCCACAATAGCTCCTTTAAATCTAGGCACTTTGAAGAGGGGCGACTACAATGGGCCACTTCAAGTCTAGATTAAAGGAAAGGACTGGCTTTACAAGGGGAGGCCTCACCCTAGGCTTCACTTAACGTTCTCTGCCTTTTTCATGGCTAAGCCAAGGCCCCATCACCAAGCACTACTTGAGAAACTGGGGTCTAATTAATGAGGGGATTTGCCTTCTCTGCCTATTCCTGTCAACCCTCCTTCAATTCCCGGGGTCAGTAGTTAGAGTCAAAGTCAGCTGACTCCATTCTTCCATGTTCCTAGAAATCACATGCCTATTGTTAAGACGCTGGATTATTAAAAGTCAGATGCACAGAGCATCTGTGCCGCCCTGCTCTGGACGCTTCCACGCGCAGCTCAAGGAGCTGGATGAGCTCATCCTAATTGCATGGAAAACTGAAGGTCAGTGCATCAAATTAATGCGGCAGCATATTTCAAAGGGGCGCGTGACCTCCCCTCCCTGGTACAATTTGGTCAGTGAAAATGGTTCCCTCCTCCCTGCCGCCAATACTGTCAACAGGCATTCAGCGGAGAACAAACGGGAGTATTGAAACATGTAATTAAGTACTGCTTAAAACGACTCTATTCTAATTAATAGAGCCAATTTACACAATATGTAATCTTTTCAGTTCTTTGGTACAGTCCAGTGGTCTCCAGTAAGCAGCTCTAATCTCCCCGGGCTCAGGAAAGAAAAGCTATTCTCTAGCCCGACTCCCCCCTTTAGAGGCAGGGGCTAAATGCCAAATTGTATTTTACATGTTAACTCTACTGGTGCCAAAGCCAGGATCCTGGCAAACTGCTAGTTGTGGGGTTTCCAGCCAAAACTCAACTAGGGACAAAACAAACGTAAGCAATATGCTGATATTGTGCAAGACAGAAACCGGGTGACATATGAGGCCTGCTTTTCTTTTTAACACCATGAGGTTAGTTGTGAAACTGAAGATCATTCCTTCGTCTTTCTAAGGCTACGGCCCAGGAAACGACTGCCCACAGAAACATACCTTTGCACTTGTTGGTTGTCTTATCCAAAATTGCCTTCGTGGAGACGATTTTTCCATATCTAAAACAAAAGGGAACGAGAAGAAGTCATAAGGAACTCCTATTCATGTCCAGGTTCAAAGAACACACATATTTTTGTTTCAAACATCTGCAAACTTTAAAGTACAAAATGTTCTTTACTAAGGGGCATGCAATGAGAATTCTGAACTTTAAACTAAAAAATGGAGTGGCCAGGATCTGCCTTTGAAGCTCTGCATTAAGTCTGATGTCTAGCTTTGAAGAACAGGTACTCTCCCGACAATCTTTAGGGGAAAAAAATAACTGTACACTCTATACAATTTTTCCCCTCCTTCTGGTAACATTATGTCTGTGGTCAACTACAAAGCCAAATGCAAGGCCATAGATCTATTAAAGTTCGACGACCCACATAGCTTTTATGAAACACAGGCAGCAGAAAAAGCTGCTGTATTTTTCTGTTCATTCTGGCTCAGTGAACAGTGCTGTGTGGTCACAGGCTGGGAGACAGCTGTATATATGTTATGCTTAACAAACTTAAAAGATAAGCGAAGATAGGTAAGATAGGTTTTTTTTTTTTTATTTCTTTTGCCAAAGATTTGTTACTAAGATCACTTTTGAACTCAGTAATAACTAGGGTATTACTAGCACGGTGAGAGTGAGCGTGTGTGTGTGTGTGTGTGTGTGTGTGTGTGTGTGTGTGTGTGTGTGTGTGAAGATTGAGATTATGAAACTGAACAGGGGTTAATCACTAACACAACGATTGTGCACATAAGAAATGTTAAATTCATTAAGGTGTCATAGAAATTGGGGAGAGGAAATGCAGTGACGCTTCACGTGTATTTTAATAAATAAAGCAAGGAAAAACATAGAATGTTCTGATGTAGTTAAATGTAATTCATACACACATGTGGATATTAATCCCCATTCTCTCCTGGTGCAGACTCTGAAGAGGAGCTGCCACCTACACTTGTTTTCTAACGACTCAGGGAAAAGTTTGAAAAATAGTATTTGTATTGTTTTAAAATCACAGCAAACAAGAGAAATATGTAGGATATACTTCATGAATCTGGGGCCCAAATTTCCTCATATCTACATAGTTAAGTTCCAAACTTCCACTTTCCCGATGGCTAAATTACAATATTTTAAACATGTTCTCTTATGCCTTTCTCATGATTGACTTTTGAGAATTGAAAGATGGAATGGGTTTTAGTGCTGGGGATGTAGCCGGGTGGCTGAGCACTTGTCTAGCCTGTCACAAATGTACAGAGGCACTGGGGAGGGAGAGAAAAAGAACCTCGAGTATCTTAAGTGTGTAGGGCGATCTAAGAAATCTACATCCCTTTTTACCCCACTCTGAATATAACTTACTTATACTTGTACGTTAAAAGTGGCTGAAATACATTTGTCTGGAAGAAACAAATGGCATGAGTCACCTCTCCTGTCCATTTAACTCTCTTCCTTCCACTCTGTCCAATCACGCAGCCAAATGAGTTCTAACTAGGCATGAAAGGAATCAGATAATTTAAGGTTCCAGTGATAACTACATCTAAGAGGCATAATGAAGCACAAACACCCTCGATTCCCCGAAGAAGCACCGAGCATTTATAATAACATCAACTCGGATCACCTCGTTTACGAAAAATAGATAGAAAGAAGCACAAATGCCAACACCAAACAAGGACACGAAGGTGACCGCTTAGCAGCTCCTCCACGTCCGAGGTCACAGGCTCCGTGGCTCCTAGCATTCTCCCATCTGCAGTCTTCAATGGAAGCATTTCTTAGACTTTGTCACCAACTCATTTCCAAAAGCAGGGAGCAGTTGGTGTGACTCCAGCTTAGAGTAAGGCGACTGAAGGTCACTCAAGTTACGATACTACGCCTGAGGTCTCAGAGAGAGGGCTTTTTGTCGGCCAAACAGTGGGACATTTAGGAGAAGGTCAGGAGTTGGCACCGTCCCCTCTTCCGCTGCTCTGAACACTTCATGATGGCAAGGACACAGAGATGTAGGGCGACATGAGCAGGCCACTCAGACCACACCACATCCCTGCCCCATTGAACTCTTTCTTCTCTGGTGTTCCTGACACGGGCGCTCGCTCTCAGGCCTACACTGTGGGCACTTCTCTTCACCGTGGGCACTGGCCCCACAGGGGTGGCTCTATTCCATCTCAGTGGTCCACTGGAGCGTCCTTGTCCATTCCACTTCCTTACCTCCCTCTTTACATTTCACGTTTGATCCTCAACCCTGCCTTTATTTGGACATTTACCCAGAGACGGAGGTTTAATTAACTTTTTAAAAATTATTTATTTATTTATTTAATATGAGTACAATATTCTGTCTGTGTATATGCCTGCAGGCCAGAAGAGGGCACCAGATCTCATTACAGATGGTTGTGAGCCACCATGTGGTTGCTGGGAATTGAACTCGGGACCTTTGGAAGAGCAGGCAATGCTCTTAACCACTGAGCCATCTCTCCAGCCCCCCTTTTTTTTACAACTTTTTTTTTTAACTTTTTATGATTTATTTATCTTTATTTTATGTGCATTGGTGTGAAGGTGTCAGATCCCCTGGAACAGTTGTGAGCTGCCATGTGGGTGCTGGGTATTGAACCCGGGTCCTCTAGAAGAGCAGTCAGTGCTCTTAACTGCTGAGCCATTTCTCCAGCCCCTTAATTAACTTTTTATAATGCCAATTCTCTTTCCTGACTTTTTTTTTTTACACATAACTTCTGTGAGGGTTTTTATGTCTTTGCCTCTTTCTTTCTACTTAAATGTATTAGTATTTCGTTAAGATAGTATTTAGTTAAAAATCACCTCGTGGGCACCACTTTCTAAATTCTATTGTCAAAGCATCCCAAACACATACTCCATCTCCTCCCTGTATGTTTATTCAATAATACTTTTCTCTACCAATCTTCCACAAGCTCAGGTTACCTGGGCCCGTATCAATGCAGTCATTTCTGAATGAAGACTGTAACCCTGCTGAGCTCTGTCTCTGGTGCTCCTCAAATCCCCCTCTTCCCTGTGCTGTCTAGACTTATATCAAAAGCACCGGTCCTCCTGCCTCCACCAGTCCTTTAAAGAGGACCAGTCAGTCTGTGCACAAGTTTACCTCACACACCACTCCAGACACGTCCAACCCATCTGTCCGTTTACCCCAGCTTACCTATCTTGATCCCGAAGGGCCTGCCCAAATCTTTTTTCCCAGAAGCCAGCCCTAATTGTCTGATTCACTGAAGAAATAATAGAGGGGATTACACTTACCAAATTCCTACTTATACTCTTAAAGCTGTGCCACGTACAATGAGGAGGCTACGTGTGGTGTGTTATATACATGTTACATATTTTATTTATCTTCACAATCTGTTATTGCTCCCATTATTGGAAATGGTTAAAAAAAAATCACAGTTTGAGTCTAAGATGTTGCCTAACTTTCCAAAGTTCAAAAAATGCACAGTATTTAAGTTTTCGTTGCAACAGATTTCTGAAGTTGTTGTAAGAAGCAGTCTGTCCTTCATTAATTCAAGCTATAAAAGAAGACTGGGGTGGGTACAACAGACAGACGGACAGACTTGATAGTCCCTTCCGTTTCGATACTGACACAGATTTCTCTTTTTTCCAAGGGCAGCAGTTTTTGTTGTTTTAACCTGAAACAAATTCATGGCTCGGGCCTGACAAAGAGGAAGGGAACAGAAGAGGTGTTTCTGAAATTTATCAGTTTGCCTTCCCACCACGACTTTAATCAGCTCGCGGGTCAGGACCAAGAGATGGTGATTTCACTGAGGTGGAAAGGCTCTACTCCACTCTGCTGGCTTCCTACACACAGGGAGGTGATTATTCGGAGCCACTGAGGGGCGCTAAGAGGTTTCCCTTTCATTAAAGTCTCTACCTTGTCCACTCTGAGCATAATGAGAAATGGTCACTGCTGCCCTGGTAGCTTTACCTGGAGTCAGATTTAATAATGGGGAGGAGATGTTACAGGTAATTAGAACTTATGTAAATCTACTGTCAATCACCAGTGCCCACAAGATTAATAGAGGGTTGGTTACAAGTTTATAAAGTTTATAAAGTTTCCAAAACTTCCTTTCCATTTGCATCTTAGCTTAATTTGCTTAAAAAAAATTAAGGGGCTCTTGGGTAGAATGTAGACTCTAAGAAAATGGAGAACGCACCCAAGAATGCAAGGTGCAGGGCTGGAGAAGCTACTGTGCCTATGTGGGTTCTTTAGGTTTTTATCCAGCTTCAAAGTAGCGAGGTTCAGACCACAGCCCTCGCTGCCCTGATTAGGATGCTCTTGGCTAAGAGTAGCTAATCCACTCCAGAGGAAGCGCTGGCAGTAAAGGGATAAAGAGTAATTAAGAGACGTGACGACTGCAGGATAATTAGAATTTCAAAGGGAGAGGATAACAAGCAAAAATTCACAGAGACCTACTTGCTCTTGTGGACAAGGCTCAAGAGCTGCTGAGAATGTACTAAACCTTCTTCAGCTTGCATATATACCTTTATTCCTTTCTCTCCCATTTCCACTCACGACTAAAAGCAAATATATTTTAGTTTTAATTTAAAAAAAAAGGTGATCGTCTGTTCCCATAGCTCTTTCCCTTTTAAATTATACCTTTCTTTTTAGTTTATTCTAATCACAAAAGCAATACAGACTTCTGGAATTAGAACACAGATATTAGGTTGACAAAACTAAAATCACCCAAAGTCCTAGATCTGAATGGCAGTGCACTTCCCTACAGGTTGTAAGCGATGGATGGGCAATCCTGTGCACACACACTCTTTCCCTCCCCACTTTCCATCCCCTTTTCCCAGTCAACATGTGCCAGGGCTTGGAAGAGATGCGTCGACACCAACCACCACCAACAGATGGCGATCTTGGTTGATATGTTATCTCAACACACTGGTCATTTCAATTTTAAGGTACTACTTGGCCCTGTTCATGCTAGACTTGGGGAACACTATGGACACTATTAAAGCTGTAAAAGCAATGAGCATATTAAACAACAGTTACAAGTAATGTGTGCTTATAATGTTAACAGTTACAAGTAATGTGTGCTTATAATGTTAACAAAAAAAGATGCATTACATTTGAGAAAGCCAAATACTGCTCATGAATACAGGAGAATGGCTTTTATGTTTACTTTAAACTCAGGATGCTCCTTAAGAACAATGAGAGATGAGGTGACGATATAGATAACAGACAGCAAGAAGGACAGGTAGTATGGAGTGAGGAAAAACTAAGAAAAATTCAAAACATTGAAGCTGATGACTTAGTGAATTAAATCGGGGCAGGGCATCAAAGACATTATATTAATACAGCGTTGACATTGTGGCATAGGCTGTTGAGTGATGGACTCATAATTTAATCTTCCCAACAACCGTTTCCTCTTGAGTAGTTGGTATATAACTTTTACTCTGTAAATGCGAAACTTAGGAACAGACTGAGTCCACTCAGGGCTACACAGCTAATAAGTAGCGAAGATCCAGGGCAGGAAGTTTGCTTTGGAGTTTAAAGGCCAAGTGTGTTGACAATTACAGAAACGTGGGTCACCAACCACAGATAGATTCAAAGCAATTCCACTTTTGAGTTGCATGCTTTGGATGAGTAAAGGGCAGACTGTTACCACTAATGTCTCTGGGACAGACACTGATGACATTCAGAAAGAGGTTACGCTGGCCTAGCTTGGGATAAAACATCCAATAAAATATATCAGCGAGAGGAAGGACAACTAATCTCAAAGTTTACAAGAAATAATTCATGGATCAATCCCATGGGAGCAAATCTGGGGACTGTCAATCAAATACATTCTTGTTATTTTGGAATTGTTAGGGGAAAAAAAACTCATATACAAATACAAACTTATTGTACTTGGGAGGTAGAAGTAGATGGATCTCTGAGTTTGAAGGTGGCCTCAATCTTTTACAAATTGAGTCACAGGACAGTCAGGGCTACACAGATTTTTGTTTGTTTGTCTCAAAAAAAAAAAAAAAAAACCAAAACAAGAGGCTGGAGAGATGGCCCAGCGGTTAAGAGCACTGACTGCTCTTCCCGAGGACCCAGGTTCAATTCCCTGCACCCACATGGCAACTCACAACTGTCTGAAAATCCAGTTCCCCACAAGAGGCTGGAGAGATGGCCCAGTGGTTAAGAGCATTGACTGCTCTTCTGAGGACCCAGGTTCAATTCCCAGCACCCACATGGCAGCTCACAACTGTCTGAAAATCCAGTTCCAGGGGATCTGACATCTTCACACCAATGCACATAAAATAAAGTTAAATAAATCATAAAAAATTTTAAAAACAAAACAAAACAGAAAAAACCCAAACTTATCTTCATGCTCAGACCTTCCGAGTACACACCTACAGCTAATGCCTGCCCCCCGCAACCATAACCTCACTCCTACCCTGACGGGCACAGGATGATGCTGAAAGATGGGAGTTTTCTAGCTCACCCTTTCTGTTACTTTGTTTTGCCAAGGGCCTCTCAGGAAAGGGGGATTTCCTAAGATTTGCTTTAGCTCATCAAACTTTGTGCTTGGCCGAAGGAAGGAAAACAGGGTCCAAACGACATCCATTCAACAGCAAAGTCTGTTAGTAAGCAAGGATGAGTGATTTGCCCACTGCCCCAAATAAATGAATTGGTTAATATTTTCTCTATTTAGCAAAGGAAATAGTAGGATTTAAAGATGAGGTCCAAGATGTGAAACTTTTCAACTAGGTAATCAAGTTCAAACAGATTTTCTAAGACTTTATGTTTCATGCCAACAATGTTCATGGTTTTCAGAAAAGTGGTCGAGGATGTGAAAATATTAAGCATGTATAAAGACATTTCATTTTTTTTTAGCCAAATTCTGATAATCACCCCATCTGTGTGTGCTGTATGGTTCCGAGGGGTGGTGGTGTATATGCAGCACAGGGACCTGGGTCTTACACAACCGGAGACAAAGCCAGAGTTGCCAGAAGAAAAACGCTTGGCAAGAAAAGCAACTGCAGACCTGAAGGTCAGCCGCAACTGAAGCCCTGGTGCGGAAGGCCAGCCGATCACAGGAAAGACTAGCATAGCACCAAAGGAGACATCAGATCAAGAACGCAACTCACCGGTATTCATAGCATGCCCCAGTGTGACCTTCACCACGCAAGGCCTATGAAAAATGTATAAGGTGCCAGATCAACTAAGAAGGGGACAGCCCTTTGAGAGCTGGGAGGACTTTTCAGGACAAAACCACCTCAGGACTAAAATAAAAACCCAAGATCTTGTCTGCAGAATCCTAAACAAAGAAGGCATAAGTATAGAAGGAATGTCAGGCTCAGCATGTCAGCCTTTGGGGAGCACAGAAATCCAGGAGCAGCCTATGAAGAACCATGAACACAGAACAAGTTTCCGGCAAGCCCGTCAGAGAAAAACAGAAATCAAGGGCGGGAAGGTCCTGGAGTGGCCTACCTTCCAGAGAAAGAGAATAGATCTTGGTTGCAGACTTTTCAACTCTAGAATTATACGGCAAAAGCAAGATTTTCGCAAGATTCATGGAAAACTTTATGCCCGAGATTAGCAAGGAGAGCCATGTCTTTAATTCGCTTTGTATGCTTAAAAATTAGTATGGATGACTGATGAGAGCTGGGGGTTTCCAGAGGCCAGCAGAGACTTAAGACAAATGGCTTCTCTGGAGGAGCCTTAAATGCTCAATTAAACTTCTGAGAAAAACAGTCCCAGGTGTCTGCTGGGAGAGCCAGGGGCCTGTCATGAATTCAGAAGACAGAGAAGGAGACCCTCAAGTTCATGTTTCTGAACTGGAGAAGTCAGAGATTTCAGCCCAGAGCCTGCATGCTGGGATGAATTGCAGAATTCAGCGCATCGTCGTGTGGTCTCAGGGGCAACAAGCCTGGCTGTCTTGCAGCCAGTGAGCTGACGGGAGACATCACAGAGATTCTGGGACCAACGGCCAAGCCACACTTATTCTTCAAGAGGTAACATAGACCACAGACCTACACACCTGTTTCTTCTCAACACCAAAAGAGCAATACATCCTATACACTCAAATGAAATCAGTCATTTTCCATAAACTTTCCTCCATGAAACCAGTACTGATCACAACATATCCAGCTGGAAATAAAAAGTATATAGAAACACTAAATTATCTTGTTAAAGAACAGTAAAGATGCTCACGGGCAAGGGGGATATTCTGTAAAAAATGTACAGCCTCTCTTCTAAATAAAAAGCATTATAGAGACTTGGATTTACAGCATGGATTTATGGCTGCAGTTTAGAGCAAATTCTATCACAATTTGCAACCAAGCTCAAGCAGCTCCTCAAGAGCACACAGCACACCAATGCTCACATACATCCCGACACTATTTACATAAGTCACTATACCGCAGCTCTCTTCAGTTACAGACGCTTGGACCCAAATTACTGTTCCCAAATACTGTATTAGGGAGATGTACTATATGCTGGAAATAGAACCAAGGATGGTTTCTAAGTCTATGTCATGCAACTGATCTCAAAGTCTCATATACTGATTAATATGCAAGCCATAAAGCAAAGACAACTTGACTCTAGAAGGTAATCTTTTTTCTCTGGATTGATATACCCATCATGATTATTTTTTTAAACTGTTTTCTTCTCCCACTAAAATCTATAATGTATTTCTTCTGCTGCCTTGATAGTCTCACCTTATATAGTAATTTACTATAAGGAAAACTTGGTTATAACAGACAGAAGGCCTCAAGTTCTAATACAGCCAATGACCAGCTCTGGGACATTCTTGGTATCCTCCTCTATAAAAAAGCCAACAATAGCTACCACACAGAAGACTGAGTTTGGTCCATAACGGCTTTTTCTCCACCCTCCTCTCCAAATAAGGAACCAATGACAACAACCTAGAGTACTTTCTTACCAAAATATTAATGTGACCTTATATTGTAATATGTTGAGAAAGAACAGACCCACCATTTTTGTTACTTTTAAAGCAGTTTTCTTTGCATATTACACATAAGTACTCAACATATCTTGGTTGAATACATAAAACATAAACAGGCAATATAATTTTTTTTCCAATGAAAGTGTGCTTGGCCGGACTTGCTGAACATAGCGGACAATGAGGACTACAGAGAACTCAAGAACAAGGGCAAGGGGTTTTTGATCCTACTGCACGTGCTGGCTTTGGGGGGGCCTGGGCGGTTTGGATGCTCAACTTACTAAACCTGGATGGA
>NC_022011.1:72191667-72270229 GCF_000317375.1 Microtus ochrogaster
GGGGAGGTGGGGGGCGGTGGCGGGGAGGAGGCGGAAATCCTCAATAAATAAATAAATTAAAAAAAAAAAGAATTGTAAAGGTCCTAGGGGTGGTTGGGGAGATAGCGCTTCTGGGAGGTGGGATTTGATAGGTCTGTTCTGATGGGTGGAATGTGATGGGATGATTCTGATTGGAGGAATGAGATAGAATGCTTCTGATTGGTGGAAAACGATAAGAAAGTCCTGAAAGGTTCAATGTTACAGGACTAATTGTAGTTCTTTTCTTTGCAAGACTCATTCATTAAACGATGGAGTAGCAATGATTAAAACTATTGCTAAAAAGAAAAAAAAAAAAGAAAGTGTGCTTGGTACCAAAGAGAAAGAAGTGTGTGTGTGTGTGTGTGTGTGTGTGTGTGTGTGTGTGTGAAGGAATTGACAAAGACAGAAGAGAACTCCTATATGTTGTCTTGGAAAATAGATATGGGTGGAATTTTATCTGAATTTAGCTTATAGGATCATAGGAATGAAAGCAATTTAGGAGTTTAACATGAAATAAAAAATTAGTAACAAAAAGAAAATTACAGAGTTGGGGCCTGGGAGAAGCTCTAATACGATGTACTTAAAAAAAATAAAGTAAAGTCGAAAATCTTAAGAGACATAGACACACACACAGACAGACAGACAGACACATGCATGCAACCAGTCAGAGGCTACAGAAACTGGATGTTCACAACTTCAGCACTGAAAGCCATAAATGACCACTTTATTCAAAGCAGGGCAGAAGGACAGAGGCCTAAGGCAAGCATGTTTTCTGAAACCCTCAGAACAGAATGCAAAATTACTTCAACGTAACTGACTCTGCCACAAGACAAAAGCATTGGAGTCAAACTGGACATTTCTTGGACTTACACTCAAGTTGGCTGTGATACAAAATGGGGCATCAGTATATTGATTACCAAGTACGCTTCATCCTTTGTGAGGACAGCAATGCTCCACTGGCCCGCAGTCCAGTGGCGCCAGGCTGAGAAGAGACTGAAGAGGGAAACGGCATCTACCTTAATTATTTCACTTCTTACAAATGTGGAGAGACTACGGTATAAACCCATCACGGTGAAGGGCACACTTGGTTTACCTAAGGGTACGCCAGCCAGCAGCCTGACATCTTTAAATTTACTCAGCTCAAAAGGTCACTTGTGACAACAGTTGCAGCTCCAAGAGCAGAGCTGAAGGAGAGGGATAAATAAGGCTCTCATATTGATTACCACAGGTTCGTCCCTGAACCACACTGTCCTTAGATGCTGCAGATAAAGATGAGCCAGCATTTCAAAGACACAGGAGTGGAGATGCAAGGGCTCGGAAGCTTGCGCCGTAAGAAAGGCAGAGAGAAATTAGCTTTGTATGAAAGAACGCAGCGGAAGCGGGGTGGATGCTCTAACGCGACTTCCGTGTCAGTTCCGTTCAACTGCCGCAACCCAAATGAAGGTGCTAGGCGCACACTCTCTGTACGTCAGATTCCCGGCATTTTCCCGTAGGTGTTTTGGTTGTACGTGGCAAGGGATGGAGCTATATGTAACAACAATTTGGTAAATGTTATCTACTGTCTGACCCAGTCATAAGAATTTCCCCAGTCTTGGTGGTTTTGCAGAATGTTGTGCAACAGGACAGGTAAACATGGGCTGTAAAATGCAAGATTCTTTGAAAGAACAAAGAACTCCCGAGATGCTAGACATAAGGAGCTGGGGAAGTGAAAAACTGACCGAAAGCCAAGCTCTGAATAACTAGAGAGACTTGGGAAAATATCAAGTACCACTATGTGGCTGTTTCCTCTAAATGGGAATACTCCCTCCTGGAGGGAGGAGGCAGCCCCTAAGTCTCAAAGCTAAGGAAACTCAGCACTCACAAGGCCACCCCACAATGCAGTACAGGCAGTAAGCACTGCCTGTACTTGGAAGTGAGGCCACGCCATAGCAGATCTGCCTGTAAATTGTTCAGGAGCACCAAGAGCAACTTGCAATGTTTTGTTTCGTCAGCCATACTGGGGTGGGATCTTTGATGATGCTTCTTCTGTAAATGACCTCAGTAAACCTAATGGTTCCTCGGTGTGTCATCTGTGCCCTCTCTTGGGTAGAAAGGCATGTGCTTGTGTCTCCCTGGAAAACTCACACAACCAGTGGACTCCTTAACAGCCCAGCCATGTGCACAGGATGCTGGCTCTATTCAGGAAGTGGTGAGAAAGAGGGGGATGCTTTATTTGCACTAACTACACAGAAATTATGTGCTCGCGAGTCACGTGATGAGACCAGGAAAGGTGAAATTTGGCGGAGAAGCAGCTAACTCATGGAACCAGTGTTTGGTTAACATGGAGCAAAGCCTCTAAGGGACATCCCTAAAGGCCTGGTCCTCAGTCAGCATGTCTAAAAAAAAAATGAGAACAGAAAAAAACAAAAACTGTGCCCTACACATCAGGTGACTGGTGGCACACTCTCATATGTATAGGTGTCCCAGAGCTAGATGGGAGGGGAAGATGTCAGAATACTCCAAAATCTCTAACAAACCAGAATTAATACTATGCTAATGCTGACACAGTAACACTCAACAGAGAGGAATAATTCATCCACAAGTTCTGAAGTGGCAAAAATCAACCGACAAACCCTTGGCTTATGCACATGAACAACCCTGGGTTTTCGATAGGGATATGTCGTATTCTCTAAATAGCTACAACTGAGGCTGCACGGACTCTGATTATAAAAGCTATTGAATTGTAACCGTTATCGAATGAAGCTGCTACCAAAAGCTATGTCAAAGTCCCAAGTCCTCTGCATGTTATCTTTTGAAACAGGGTCCTCTTTGCAGATGTAATCAAGACAAGATATGCTTCCCCTCCCGGGGGCTGTAGTCAAGTAAGACTGATACCCCTTTTTAGAGGAAAACCAATGATAAAAAAGGCAGAGGCGGCTAAGCAATGATGCAGGTCGCGGAGGGCAGGATGCTGTTCAGGCTAGCAGCACTAAGAACTGTCAATCACCATATATCACAGCTAGGAAAAGACAAGAGAGGCCTCTCCTGGGCATGGCCCTCCTGACACATCAAGCACAAACTTCTACCTTCCAGAACTGGAGGATGATGGACATTTGTTGTTTTAAGCTCCTCAGTGTGTGGCACCTGGTTATGGCAGCCAAACAGAAAAAAAACATAGCTTTATCCTAAGTGTGTATTTCTTTATAGGTCTTTGAACCCGTTCTGCTCAATCTTCATTTTCTGCTCCGTAACACAATACCTCACGTGGTAAATGCACTGTCATTCTGCGGGACTCAACAGCACTTCCCCAGAGCAAGCCTCTCCTGACCTTTGCAGAATGAGCTAGACTCTGCCTCTGCATTGTGCCCACGAAAGCCCATCACAACAGTGCCCTGGAGCAGCATCCTCAACCACACCACACTCCCTGTGTGGCTCTATCCTAACCAGGCTTGCAACCTTGGACGATTTGTTTACCACTTTGAGCATGGGGCTTCAGCATGGTATCTGATAAATAATGAACATTCGATATTAAGGAGGAGAAGAGTAGAGAAGCAGTACTTATAGCTTGTTCTGACTGAGTACTTCACGTCTGAACATAATTATTCTGAATGCTTCCGAGAACCTGGTTGTGGGTGGAAAGTGAAATGTCCCATATAGGCTCTAAACTGGAAGGTTTGGATCCCGGTTGGTAGTGATGCTATGGGAGATTGAAGAACCTTCAGGAAGCAAAGCCCCTCTGGAGGAAGTGAGTCATTAGGGTGGGCCTTTAAGTTTTATAGTCTGGCCTACTACATGTCTACTCTCGGCTTCCTGATCTACCCAGCCAGGAGCAAGCAGCCTCATGCTCTGGCCCCTGCAGTTTGAGAGCTGTTCTGCTACCATGCCTTTTCTCCACGGTGACCTGCATTCTCACAGGGTGAGCCACAGCAACAAGGAGGGTGATATATTAATCTTACAAGCACTTACAGAAGGGTAAACACCATGTATGAAGCTCCAGAGCCTTATCTAGAGCAAGCCACAGATGCAGGCCTCCTGGGCACTGACCTGGGAGAGGAGACTATGGGGAAGAGAGACCATTTTCCATGGGGAACAGTGGGGAGTCTGCTTGAAGTGTTTCTAGGGTGGGCCAGGTGACTGCCTGGTGGAGGGTGGGGGGTACACAGTCCTTTACAAACTGACCTAAGAGGGGTTCCATGGTTACCAGTGATAACCCAAAAAGTAAGTGCAAAGAAGTTTCCCTCCAGCCAAATTTATTCTGTGATTCTGACCTTTCTTGAAAGTTCTCACAGGCCTCAGTTTGTTCTAATATTACATAAAACGTCAAGTCTACCTGAGGCTAACCATTTTTGTTTACCTTACTAACAGATAATTTTTTTAAAAAAAATCTGGACATATTCTGTGTTGGGGAGCAAGAGTCGAGTTTTCCTGCTCTGAGAGTGGAGCTAGATAGATCAACAGAATTGATGCCAATAACAAGGGTTACTTATATAGATGACTGAGTGAAAAATGCAGGCTCAATAATTCCCTTTAGAAATCACCCTTGACAGGATTGACTTTGTGTAAATTTCACCTTCAAATCAAAACGAAAATAGAGCTCAATAAAATTCTATAAAATTGTCTATGAACCGAACAGGCCACAAACAAAAGGAATTCACATGTGAACATCAAGATAGCAGCAAGAAGGCTTGCCATGTTCCTGTCGCTCCAGACAGGCTGCTGTGGGCACTTATCAGCAAAGGTGTCTCCTTGCACTTCCTGTCACCACCCTGCTGAGGCAGCAGAGCAGCCTGCTCCTGAGCTTCCTCCTTCCTTGGCTGCTTTGTTTAGACTTCATGCTTGAAAAAGGTGAAGGAAAGAGACCAGAAGGATGGCTCAGTGGGCAGAGCACTGCCCCGAAACCTAATGAATGGGGTTCGATCCCTGGAACCCACAGAAGGCAAAGAGTAGAGAACCGGCCCTCACAAAGGTGTCTTCTGACTAGTGTCATGGAGTGTGCTAGCATAAACACACACACACGCACACATACACACGCATATGCAAGAATAAAAACTAGAATTAAAGAAACTTAATGAAAGTAAAACGTGTACCTCCATGAGGGAAGTGTTTCATGGACCCTGAGAAGGTCCCTTAGTCTCTGGGGGAGAAATGACTAGTTTTTAAAAGCGAGCAAAAACACCAGTGCTGTCGGAAAATCTGAAAGCATGACATCAACGCGTGCAGCTGAGAGTGTCCCCACAGAACACAAGCACACTGTATGCACATGCAAATAAACAAACAGTTCTTTAAGTAAAACCTACTTTGTCCTTTAAAGTTCAAGTGCACCATCTCTGGAGGGGGGTGGCTACAGTACCACTCAGATGGAGGTGAATATCTGTTTGCAGACCCAGGCCAAGGTGCTGCTGGATAATGATGTAACTGGGAGGAAAATATGGTGTGCTTTATACATATACTGGTATATAGATATACCATATATATGGTATACCATAAATATGTATACTTTATACATATATTGTATATCATATACAAACATCGACAGACTTTCTTTTTGAAAGTGTGTGTGTATGTGTGCACACATGTTTATGTGTGTGTGGATAAGTATGCAGTGGAGGACAGAGGACAACTCAGGTATCCTTCTCAGGGACGCCATATATGTCCTTTGAGAACTGGCCTTGAATGCACCAATTAGGCTAGACTTGCTGACTAGTGAGCTCCAGGGCTCCTCCTGTCTCTATCTTCCCAGCACTGGATGACAAGCGTATACCGTTACACCCTGGCATTTCCACATGGATTCTGGGGATCAAATTCAGGGCAAGTGCTTTAGCAACTGAACAGAAAACGTTGCTGTGGGCACCTAGCACCCCCGAGCCACCTCCCTAGTCCCAGGTGGGCTTTCTTTCAGCTTGAATTAAAAAGGGATATGACAAGAATATTTCTCTTCTGCTCATTTGAAAAAAATAATACTAATTACACATAAATTCCATTCTGATCCTGATATTACAACCCCTCTCTTATGAGGAATACAGTACCTGTCTTAGAACTGGAGTAGAATACAAGATAAAGTCCCAAACAAAAATCAAGTACCTCTCTAACTCTTCAATGGTTAGGAGCTCAGCTTATCCAAAACGCTGTTTTCTTTTACCTGACCAGGTCCACCAGGCCAGCCTGAGACCTTTCAACAGGCCTGTTCCAAACTGCATTCAGAAAGAAGGCGATAGCTGCCCCCTTGATACCCAGACTTACCCAGGTCATTAATCACCTGCCCCAACTCCTCTAGGTTTCTTCTTAAAATGCCTTAGGCTGCAGATCAGTGCCTAGGCCTGACTCTCATCCCTCCCTAACCCTAGATTTCATCACAGAGGCGGCAGGACAGAAAGGCGCGGGGAGTTGGACAAGACCGGACACTTTCAGGTTCATTAAATCAAAGAGTGAAATTTCCTTCTAGTCAAGAGACCCTAAACCACCGAAGAGTAGGAAACAACCGCGAGAGGAATTCAGAAGGCAGTGAGTGAGTGACAAGTCAGTCTTTCGAAAACCAACAGGCACTTCAGAGAAATGAAGCTGCAGTACTTCCCCATCGGAACACAAGATAAAGACGATTTGCTGAGAAGACATCAAATGTATAACCATGTGTCCTGTCCCAAGATGCCCTACGCCCGTTCGTCCACTTGACGATGACACCCTGACGAGTTTGCAAACTCAATTCCAGGAATGTTTTTGTTTATAATGAGGACATACTGTGCTTCTACCCATAGAACATTCATTTACAGTACTAGAGAGTTCCAATGGCGCAACATTCCATAAGGAGATTTCGTGTTATGTATTTAGGACCACAACAAAACATCAAGTGAACGAACAGACAATGGGGGATCTGTAATTGTGCTAAGTTTATAATGAACGTGTGGGCATGTAGAGTAAGAGTCAGGAAGAGGCTCTGCCAAGCACTTCTGGGATGAACTCTGAGACATCTGTAACAGCCGATTCTGGGAGGGATTCCACATGGAATCCTGTCTGGACCGTTGGCAGCCAGCAAAGCAGGTTCTGGTGCTAGTCCTGGCTCTGGAGCAAGCAGAGTAATGCCCAGGGAAACACACCAACACACAGAATCTTTCCAGCAAAGCAGGTACTGGTGCTAGTCCTGGTTCCAGAGCAAGCAGAATAATATCCAGGGAAATGCACCAACAAACCGAATCTTTCCACTTCCCCTCAGCGCAAACAGGTCAGGTGAGAAATCACATTACTCTGTAAGTCCTCCATAGAAAGAATGGGTTCACGTCCAGCTCCTTCTGCAGTTTACTTCACAGCCAAACTTGAGTGACAGACAATGTGTGTTAAGGAAACAGCTAAAACAGAACAGGCCATTACTAGGATCAAGGTGGGATCGTGCCACAAAAAGCACCCACCAAGGAAATCATGTAACACAACCCTGTCCTTGAGGAAGAAGGAAGGCTATCATCCGATCCTTTAGTTCTACTGTTCCAGGGTACGGAAGCTGACATTTATACAAAAACAAGTAGAGACTTAAGATTATGGGGGAAACCACCTCCTTAATAGTCTTTGAGTAAAACAAGGAATCCTGCTTAATATATACCTAAGATTTATATTGAAATGGAGGGGGGAAAGCAGATTTATTTATCCCATAAAAGGAGGCTAAATTCCTTTAGCTCACCATGTAACAAGAGCAAAATAACGAGGATTAACAACCATGCCACCCAATCTCCATGGAAGAAAGGGGAAGTAGCCTTACGTTCTGAGAAGAATGATGTGTACTTATAGGCACAGCAAAGACAGACAATTACTCCAGGCCCAATGGTTATCTGAATGAAATGATCTACTGCTTAAAAAGGCAAAAAAGAGAATGTGTAAGCTTTTTTTTTTTTTTTTTGATGGGGGAAGTATTTCGTTAAGTGTAGTCTAGTAGGAAAGTAACGAAGCATCTTTTGAAAATGCAGACGTTTGATGATTCCCAGCTCCGTCAAATTCTCAGGAGGAGGGAAGCACCAAAACAGAGGTTGGGTGCCTTCAAGCTGTCCACTGGCCGAGCAGCTGCTGTTGTCACGGTGACACAGCCAACCCAGAGAGGACAATTATAGGAGACAACAAGCTCCAAGGTGGCATTCAGGTGGCTGTATGAGAAGAATGCTGGGATGCTTGAGACCACAGCAACCACCAGTTTCTCGGTATAAACTCCCCCTGCTCCTCCTAGACACAAGGGAAAGCTGAAGTGAGCTCAGCCTCCTTCCGTGTGCGCATCTCAACGGCAGAAAGCACAGGGCGGAGTTTTTGGACACTCCTGGCTAACTGGATACGCAATCCTGATGTAACTATATCCCAAGTAGCCGTGCCAATTAAAAACTTCCCAGTTGAGATGGAGTCTTTCCCTTAGGATCATCATTATGTATTTCTAAAGCTACATGAGATGTGGTTTCTAGGCCATATCTATGGATTGGTTCCCACAAGATTCACCCTGCTAGGATTCTATGCATTTTACGTTATTATTTCTTATGTTTTTGTGGCTGACAAAGAGGACAGCCATTCATTAGAAGTATAGCGTGGAATAATTACCGGGTCTGATGTATTTTTGCAATGACCACAAGTGAATTTAACCTCTATCCAATCAGGGTCAGGACAAGCTCCACTCTTCCATTATTTTACACTGGGCAGCTCCTGCTAGTATAAAATTTAGTTGTATTTTCTTTTGAAACAGAGACAATGTACTACTTAGCCAACTGGCAAAGATGTATTAACTACAAAAAAGAACAAAAAACAGTTTTAAAGCAGAAGACAATCGAAAAATGGCCATATGATTCTACCAGAAGCCACTGCCAACATACAGCAGAAGCTTTACATCCTTTACAACATACAACTAAGAAAACCACTGCAAACATGCACCAGTGACTGCAGCAAAGACTGCAGGGGAAAGTTGTAAGGGATCTAAATACACCATGGAATAGCCTGTGAATGAGAAAACCATGTTGCTGGTGACACCGTATGTCCTTGTTTCTATGAGGGGACACTCAACACTAAGAAACAAACAAAAAACCAATGAAGCAAGCGATAAAACCCCAAAACTCTCTTAGATTCAGTGATACCCTATGTGAAGAAACCATACATATCCCTCCCACAAACCTAGATCACTGTTTTCCACAAAAACAGAACCACATATATGTAACCCATATATACAATTTAAAATAATCTAGTATCCACATTAAAAATAGAAAATACATATAAATTAATTTTAATAACCGTTTCCTTTACCCAATAGACCCCAAATATCCTCATTCCAACTTGTAATGACTATAAAAAGACGAGTAGGACAACATTTCCCACAAGCACTTGAGATCTCTTACCAAGGCATGTCTACTTGGACCAGCCACACTAAAGCGTCACCTGTGGGTGCTGGCTGCTGTCGTCTGGCCAGACCCAGATGTTTTGGGGGCTAGTGTCTCTTTCCTGGTTTAACACGTTCCTTGCTGTGGCAGACAGCAGCTTGGCATCATTCCTGTTCACAGTGAAAGTGAGTTCACTGCTATCTTACGCTGATGGCAGTTGCTTTAGGTGGGCACAAATCATTAACACAATCTGACTTCTACACTTGCTCTGCTTGTTGTTAATGGTGGGTGTAAGGGTTATAACCACTCACCTTCTGGGACTGATCTTTGAGACCCTCTGAATAGCAGTATCTGCCTGAAAGTCCTAGCTGCATTTCCTTTCCGCTTGCTGGGCAAGGTTCTGTATTTACTCTCCCTGTTCAGGCTGCATCTTGTGGATAGTCAAGCACTCCCTAGTTCTTCCTTGGTCATTCCCAATGCCCAGGGCTTCAGCCGCAGGCTAAAGTTTACAACTTTTCCATATAACCTTCGCCACAATCACCTTGTACATGAATAGCATGTACAATATATGATATGAGATCCCATGTTAGAATGGTAGATAGCCCACATTTGTGGGCTATGGGATGGCTCCATTGACAGAGGTGCCTGCCTGCCCCTAGACCTGATGACCTGAGTTTAATTCCTGGGACTAATTGAGAGAAAGGAAGATGCTGACTGCCATATGCTGTTTTGTCTGTAAGTCTGCCATGACTCACTCCCTCTCTCTCTTTTTCTCTCTCTCTCAATTTTTTATACAAAAGATTTAAGAGAAAAGAGAACAAAACATTGGAAAATCAGCCATATTTACTATCTAAGAGTGAGAATAATTTTTAAAAATCTGAGTAAGTCTGAGCTAGCCAGGCTAGCAGATCTGGGATTTCTGTGTGTCACCAATTTCACATCTGAACCCCATGAAACTAGGGAAGCAACTTGGGTGGTCACTGACCCATCAAGTATCTTTCTTGCGAATCAGAAAAGGGCATCTTGAGGGAAGGAGCCAGAATCTCAGATTTAGAGCTTGGTGAAGGAGGCTAAGCTGAGCCGAGCCTCACGTGACTCTGGAAAGCTGTCTTCTGTAGGTACCAGTTTCCTCTGTCGTACACAGAATCCCAGGAGCAATGCATCACCTGGTACCTAGCAACAGACAGAGCTAAGAGCCTTGGAGACGGCAGTCCGTTTGTAAGTTACGAGGATTCTTTAAACACCTCAATATCTGGAACTAGCTGGTAGTCCTTACTATACATATATCACGAATGAAAAAGAACTTTTTTTTATAACTATTTATAAGTACATAAAAAGGATTCCAAGAGAGACCAGGGGTTGACACAACTGGGAGCATGGAGCTTGTGGATCGTGCAATTTTGAATTCTTCTCTTACGATAATCGTAACAGAACAGAGAATATAGGATGGGGCACTGAACTTTATATGCTTGATACTAAAAAATTACATTATAATCAATGATATATTAAAATATGGCTTACATGAAAATGCCTATCAAACTCATCCCAAACAAATCTGGTATTTCTGCATATCAGAATCACTAGAATCCCACACCATCCATCCTTCCACCCCCATCTATCCATTTACCTTCCTTTACTTCTCTTTTTTTTTTTTTTTCTTTTTCGAGACAGGGTTTCTCTGTGGTTTTGGAGCCTGTCCTGGAACTAGCTCTTGTAGACCAGGCTGGTCTCGAACTCACAGAGATCTGCCTGCCTCTGCCTCCCGAGAGCTGGGATTAAAGGCGTGCGCCACCACCGCCTGGCTCTCCTTTACTTCTCAAATATATTTTAATCTTGTTAGGGCAGAAACTATGTCACGTGCATCTTTTTTTTTTAAATCTACTATCTATCACAATGTCTCTTAAATGACAGGTGCTTTAAAAAATGGCAGTCGAATTGATTGTTTTTCATTTAAAAAGAATTAAAATGGAAAGAAAAGCCACGATTCTAAGAGATGGAAAAGTGTGAACACAAGCAAACCTGGTGCACACACAGTCAGAAGATGGGAGGGGAAGGAAACAGCCTTGCCTACATCCCTGTTTGTGCTGGGTGGACACTGTCCAGGAACTCTACACACGTCACCCCACTTCGTCTTCATGGCAGGCATTATGATCCCCATCTTATCATCCAAGAGCACTGAGGCCAGCCAGCAAAATCAGCATGTCCAGCCAACCTCAACTGACTGCACAGACAGCTGGGATTTGCCTGGGCCTTACCATCAGCTCACACCCATTTCCTCCCATCCTAGATAGAAAACGGTCCAAGGGAAAGCCAAGATGCTGGTTTGTACAGGCCGTATGCTGTCCAGGTCAGGGGTCATATGCCCCTGCTCTCTGTGACCTGTTACAGATCTTTTCTTATAGTCTTGAGAGGAATTCTAAATTGATGACCAAATCGTTTTAATAGTATTGTTCAGTAAAAATTTTCAGAAAAATATATACTTCAAGGTCTAATTCTTTTGAAGTTTTTGATAATGAGAGTTTAAATGTTAATCCTTGTGTTTCTGGTGTAGCTGGAAACAAACACGTCAAAACCATGTTGATGCTCTAAAGCCACTTGGGGTGAACTACAAGATCTGGGAAGGACATTTATAAATTAGTTCTTGCTACAATTCCAGGATCTGGGACACAATGGTGTGTTTATCACACACTGCCGGGTGTCTTTTCAGAAAGGTTCCCACTGAATGATCCAAATTGGCAAAATGAATGTATGTAGAAGCCCAGTGGTCATGCATGTTCAATACATACAAGAGTCTCTACATTCACAAATGGACAATAACTACCGTGATTGAAGTAAATTATAATAAGGTATAGTCATTGAAAGTAAGACTAGTTTCTAGTGTTTTATTATTATAGAAAATATATTTTAATATATACATTTATATATATTTATATATACACACATTAATGATGTTTGGATCATCATCGTTGCTCACTAGACATATACAAAGTTCAGAATTCTAAGAATCACTGTCTGTCTTTCCCTTTAGAAACCCGTTCTGATGTGTCAGTCATTCTCATTCACAGATATGACTGGATATTCAGGAGGAAAATGTAGTGCGTTGTGCTTCACAGCTCCAAATGAATCAGCTTCTGGTGATTCCATGCAGTTGAGGAATCAACCAAACAGCGGAGGCTGGCTCACAACAGGATTACTTTTGATTTCCAGCCTCCTTATCTTTTTCTAATTTCTCATGCACATATATTGCTTTTGAGACAAGCTATGAGAACATACTATCTCCTTTGCTACACTAGTCAGAGAATCCTGGTCCACATCTTTTAAAAACAGTGAGGCAATCATTTGAATATACGTCTGATTCTGGACAAGCCGACTGGCGGCTTTTACAAGGGCCATGGCTGAGCTCATGTTCTCGTGGTAAACATGAGAGTAACATATTAGCGGGAAGAACTTCCCAAAGCACACACCCAGGAGGCCCACACTTGTGGCCTTGGTCCTCTAAGGAGCTGACCTTAGAGTATGTGAGCAAAAGGGAAGAAAGGAGGTGCCTTCCCCCCAGAAGCAGAGGGAGAAATCTCAGGAGGCTGAAGCTGGGAGGCGCCAGCGGTGCCAAAACACAGCTGAGGCAGTGCAATCCAACAGAACCGCTGGAAAGGGTGAAAAACCAAAAACCCAATGCAGCCTTGTAAGGCACGGGCACACTATAGAAAAAGAAAACAGAAACAGCCCTTGGTTCCTGATTCCAGTGAGGAGAGAATGGTTTTTAAATCATACAAAGACCTCTAGCTAGTGATGACAGCAGAAAATTTCTTTTCAAAAAGACAAAAACAAAACAAACAAACAAACAACCCCATTCTTTTTAAATGGCTGATTTTCCTGTCCGAAATGCTTCAAGGACTCTGGTGTGAGCACATGGAACGAGGTTTCAGAGTGAAGGAAGTGTGTGTGACCTGTGATTTAGGCTGCATTCTGCCCTGATGCTCTCGGAGGAGACTGGGCTGAGCATTTGCAGTCAGCCGGGGCCTGGAAGATGAGAACGCATAAACAGCTTCCTAGATATCTTTCTGGTTGGGCTTCCTTACTTTGCATTACACATTTCGCTTCACTGGTTACTTTTAGAGCTACTAATGATTCTGCTACACAGACACATCTCTCAGAAGATTATTTTGCCCCTGTGTTTCATGTCTCACGCCACTTATTACCAGTAGCTTTTTTTTTCTCTTGAGAAAGATTCAGCTATTTAAGGTAAATCTCGGCAACTGACAGCAACACAAAGTTCCTCACAATCCAGGCAATCTCAATGTAAACTTTGAGAAACAAGTTACTGTCTCTGGATTTCATAGGCACTTTTCCTAGGTTTTAAAACTCAGCGTGGAGAACACGAAATGAGACTCATTTGCCAATGCTGGGACCAATGACTTAGGCAATGACTGGCTACACATACGGCACTTATCTTTGGGAGAGTCTGGGCCGAACACATTCAGTCCCTTCAATACCGTTAGAAAGGTACACAAAAGTTCTTTAATTTGGTTGCAAATGTCTGAAAACACATGACTGGGTTAGACATAAAAGTCTCACTTCTGACATTGCTTTACAATGACTTACTCACACGTCTCGACGTGAACGAGAGGTCAAAATGTGGGCTAAGATTCTAAGGCCATTTTGGGGTGCCTTGCTGGTTCAGTTGATGACAGAAAGTCGGTGATGGTACAGCTCAGATGCTCTACTCCCCCCTCATTAGGCACACCCCTTTCTAGATCTCCCTCTGAACCAGAAAGTGTCCTCAGATAATACCTAATTTGCATGTCTCCTTCTGTGGCACCCTAATGGGATTTATTCTCCCAATTCTGCTTTATTTGTAGACTCTGAACTTCCCACCTTACAGGGAAGACTGGGTTCCCTTGACCCTTTGGGTGTGCCAAGGCAGATTTCTGTCTCTGGAGTTGACCCCAGGAATCAGCTTCAGTTTGGGGACTGGGCTTGGGGGGGGACACCTTCCCCAGTTGTAGGAGCAGTGAGCGCCCAGAAAGAGGAAGTGATTGCAGGGCAGAGACTAGAGAGAAGCATTTGTCACAGCATCATTTGCAATGATAAAGAAAAAAAAAACTAAAAATAACTTGAGTATGTAGAAATCATTAATAATGCCATAGTGCCCACTCAAGTAAAATTAGTATAGGTTTCTGAAGGATATTTAATGCCATTTAAAAAGTCTGACCATACTATTAAGTAAAAGAAAGCATATATGTGTTTAACAGTTCTTTTCAGATAAAATTATTATTCATCCATCTGCTTGTATATCTATATATTAATACAATGTCTCACTCTGTAGCCCACTCTGGTCATTAACTCTTATTAGCTCTGAAGTGCAGGGATAACAGGTGTGTGCGTATGCACACCCCCCTACTCATAGGCACAAACATATACACACAATCCCCCAACCCCAAGATAATGAGCAACCTTACAATCTTCTAAGAGCAAGCTTATGATGTAAAATGAAAAAGAACGCTTTACAAAAGGAAAGAACAGCAAGTAGTTACTGAGGTCCAGTTATGTTATTAGTCATTCCTCTAAGACATGGGTTTTTATTTCTAAGCTTTCAAAGAACCTAGCTATGTACTAATGTTCTTATGAATCGTCGTTTTGTAGAAACTTAACTTAGAAGTTTTTCCTTCTCATGAAGCAGTAGACGCATATTAATTTCTCTAGTTTGGAAGCCACCATGAATACTTCTTTAGGGATCAAACCACAAGGCCAGGCCATACCAGGAAAAAAAGCCTACTGACAGTTGGATGAAAAACTCTCACTTTAAATTATCCAAAGAGGAGTAAAAGCTCGGATCGAGAATTCTTTTCTACAGCATCAGACTTCCAGTGAACATTCTTGAAGTAAAATCAGTGCGCCCATCAAAAGGCCTGCTCCAACAGCTGCTCTGCATTTCCCAAATTCTCTATCACTTCAGAGGGAGGAGAGGTTCAATCTACACTGTCAGGGAAAACTGGCTTCGTTAGCATGGGACCACGTTTTGCGGTCTGGCCATAGCCAATGACAGTCGTAGGTCGGTCTTAGGTCTGCGTCTGGAACCTGAACCAGAGCAATGGGCCCTCACGTTCTATGATTAAGCCCACTGGATAACTGGTTCTAATTAAGAACGGTGTTGCTGGCTCACACCGAGTTATTAATGTGCATGACTGCTATTATGGGAAGCGTTGACCTCTGCTCTGAGTCACCTGGAGTAAAACTTATTTACCACAGGGAGAAAATGGGAGGGAAGATGACGGGAGATGGCTGCTCGCGGGACATCTATGACTGTAAAATACGACTTGATACTCTTTGCTCCGCCACTACCAGAGTAATTACAGAAAACCCCTTACTGAAAACTAAAAACAATTCACCCAGAACCTGAGACCACAGTGTATCTTTTCATGTGTTAGTGATTCAGCAAGTTATATGGTTTACTTTTCAAAGCTCCAGAACGTGAGCTACAAGAAACTGAACTTGAGTGAAACTAGGCTGATGTCTGAAACAACACAACAGGACCTGCCAATATATGTTTAAATTGCATATTCGATTTGCTATTCTATCCCTTGCTCTCCAAATCTGTACCCCTATCTTTTAGGGGAATATTATTGGTTATTCTTGATTATTGTATGATAAACTTTGATAGAAGTAATTAATTAGAAATCCAAAGATCTTAGAACTAAGGTAATGGCTTTTAGTCTTTTCTTATTTGAAAGTTATATTTTTCAAAAGTCGATGTGAAATCAATGGATTGATTCCGTTTGATATTTTAATCACAA
The DNA here is from genome assembly GCF_000317375.1 of Microtus ochrogaster. Classification (NCBI taxonomy): domain Eukaryota; kingdom Metazoa; phylum Chordata; class Mammalia; order Rodentia; family Cricetidae; genus Microtus; species Microtus ochrogaster. The sequence continues at coordinate 72,207,788 of NC_022011.1, forward strand.
AACTACTAATCCCCCAGTCCTCACAGCAGCTAGCAGGTAAAAACAGGTGAGCAGTAAGCAGGACACTGGGGACACAGCAGCAGGTGTCCCCACCAAAAGGAAGCAGCTTGTCCTGCAGGAATTGTAACTTCAGGCTAGGCACTTACCTTCCTTCCTGCTTTCTCTCAGGTTGGCTGCAGTCAGAGGGAGAAGGCAAGAGAGACATGTCTTCATGCTCGCCTCCTTCTGGGATGTTTCTGATGAGCACTTTCATCTATTATTCTAACACATGGAAATAACTTGGGTGTTCTACAAAAACGCAAGCTATTCCAAAGGAGGATATCAAACTTTTGTTTTTGAGAAGTATATTGGAACGGCAAAGCATTTCTGAACTGAATCGTTTGACAACTATCTACTCAGAGCCTATTACGTGTGAGCAATCAGTGTCAATGCCAGCCAGGACAGAAAAGAAAACCCATACGACAAGACAATTGGGCCAACATCAGGGGCGATGGCCGAAACACAAGCTTCCGAAACACTCTTTCATGTAGTAACCCTCCTCTTGATATGCTGCCATACTGCGCTTCTCTATTTAAATGCCACTTTAACCTCATTTCATTATCTACACTGCAAACATTCACGAAATTCTGAATGCGCTCCAGACACTCTCTCTGCCTGCTGAGCCTACTACCAACATAAATGGCAGCATTATTTGGCACAATGCCCAATGAACAGTTAGACACTCAAAAATCAGACCAGACAGGTGACCCAAACAATGGCCATCAATAATATCTTACAGAAATATCCACCTTTGTGTGCTGTGAGGCTGGTGGTCTATGTGGCATCTAGGACACGTGCAGTAGCTAAGCATAAAACAGAATCACAGCACTGTTTCCCTATCTTACTAAAATGACCACCGAGCCTCAGGAAGATTTGTTCAGAGTCCATTTTAATTCCAGTAGGAGTGAAGAGTGAGCTGTGTTCCTCGCTGGTGGGAAGCCCCATGATAGAACTCCCTGTGGGACTCTGAATCCTAACTCCAAGACAGACACAAGACAGCAGCAGTTCAGAAAAAGAGGCCTCAGAAGACATTTCCACAACATGACTTCCTGATTCACGGAGACCAACTGGAAATAAGGGAGGTGAAGGAAAAATAAACTATCAGCATTTAAAGGCAGAAGGAGTCAGCCCACAGACAGGATGCTAGTGTCCTAAAACCATGAAAAGTTCTTCCAAGGGGAACTGAAACCACCCACTTCCAAGAAAAGTGAGACTCGAAGTAGGGGCCATCAATTCATCTTCCGTGGAACACAATCTCACTTCCACATAAGGAGCTTAAAAGCTTACTTAAATGTTGCTCTGGGTTCATTTCTATCAACCCTTAGAAGTAACTGGCAGATCCTAGGCCTGCAATGAGGGGTATTCTGCTTCTGTGCTAATTTCATATGTTGTGTCTTTTACTTATTAGACATATTAGGCAAGTTACAACCTTTTTATCTATCCATGCATGCATGCATCCATCCATCCAACCATCCAACATGGTTTCTTTGTGCAGCCTTGGCTGTCTTTGAACTCACTCTATAGACCAGGCTGCCCTTGAACACACAGACTCTGCCTCTGAGTGCTGGAATTAAAAGCATGTGCCACCATGGTCTGGCTGTAAGTTATATCCCTAAAAACTCCATTAAGGGATCAGAGGCAGCCCTAACACCCTGCCCTGGCCAGGGGCTATGTATGTTCTCGGTTCTGGACCTCAGTTTGGTTCTTGACAATTCTTAACCAAGGACAGGCTGCGATACTATTTACCATCACAGTTCTCCTCATTAGCATGGAAAAAACTAGCCCTGTTGTGAGCCTAAGCATATCCAGTGCCTGGCATGATACAGAAACGGAGGGCAGCAGCCAGTGAGCCTACCTGATGGTGTATGCAAGCCTAAACTAAACACCTGATCATTCTTTCTGAGTAGCAGTCTACAAGGCGATTTTCCCAAGATGGGCATTTTGGTTATCAAAACTATAGAGAACAAGGATCCGAGCACACAGACAATCACCACAGACAATATCCCAATCACCTTCTCATGTAGTCAGGCTCAGCCTGAGCACCGATGCTGTAAGCCTGGCTCACACCATCCTCTTAAAGCACAGCTAGCTCACCAACATGGGAACGGGGTAGAAGCAGCCACCATGCTAGAGGCTGAGTGCTCATTCCTATGACTCACATCATGACTGGAGCTTCCCATTTGTCTTGAGCTACTCTTCAAAGCGCAGATTTTGAAAGCAATTCAAAGCAAGGAAAGAGCTGGAGAGGAAACGCAACTCTTATTTCACCCACTAACAAAATCTCTTGAACAGTACAAGGTTCCAAATAACACTTCTTAAAGTGACCTTCCACAAACCACCAAAGCAACAACACATGTTTGTTCATTTAGGTTACTTAATAAATTTAAGTACAATGTAACTATTATATTGAGGGATGCTTCAAAAACAAAGTGTTGCAAGAAAAGATGACAAAATAAAACTGCTTCCTAGAAATACTTGAAAAGAAATCCCACTACTATTAATAAAACAAACGAATAGCCCCACCCCCACAAAACCAGTGTAAAAGCAAGGTCAGAGAGTGAGCCTTTGTGTTTTAAATGAAACGTCAGGGCTAGCATGTAGCAGAATGGGTAGACTGCTTGCCTAGCATGTTGGATACCCTAAGTTGAACCCCACCACCTCATAAATTGGGCATGGTGAGACATGCCTTTGCTCTCAGTACTCAGGAGATGAAGGCCACAACATCAGGTTCAAGGCCACCTCAGATACACAGTAACTTTGATGCCAGTCTAGGTTACATAAAATTCTGTATGAAGGAAGAAAAAAGAAAAGAAACTGAGTATCAGAGACAATCTGAATGACTAAACTAAAGGGAGAAAACTGTTTTTAGTATCAGTGCCGAAGTGAGGCCAGGGATGTCTTTTCCAAGGGCCAGCAATTAAGCATTTGGAGTATAAGAGCAATATTTACTATCCCTGTAGATCTAAGAATCCATGAGGTTTAAGTTTCACTGAAAACCCCAACATTACTGCTCACAAGGTACTCTGAAGCACATAACAAACCAAAGTAAATCCAACCTTGTCCAAATACACACAAGGTTTTATACAGCAAGTGTTCATGGGTCATAACACCACACTATGCTTCTTTATTGAAAAGCTACTTTGACCTTATTTTTATCCCTGCATAACATCCTTGTGCTATCCAGTGATGCAAGAATATTAGCACGATAATAAACTTCACTGATAGGAAAGAACAGGTGAGATTGCAAAACTAGAAAATTATTCTAAGCAGGATAGTGGTGAACACAAGATCATAGCAAGACTAATTAATTAGTTTATCCCTAAAGGATTAGACATACAACCAAGCCAGAACAGTATGGATGAAACCAACTTCCATGTCTATATAATGGTTTCTAATCATATGATGTATAATTTCCAGCTATAATTTTACCGATCCATAAAGCCATAAGAAAGCATTCTCTCATGTATTTTCACATGAATTATGTTTCCAAACTAAGAAATTTCCTTGCAATCCACAATCAGTTCATCTAACCCAACAGCGTACCAGAGAAGCTGCGACACTCTTGACCTTGTTTGGATGGCATGTTTATACTTCATAAATCCCTTTTACATTCATTATCTCAATCTTAATTTAATGCTCATGGTTGAGAACGAGGCTAAAATAAACAGTAAAAAGAATCAGACACTTTCCACTGCAGGAAGAATAGGGGGTGGGACAGAGGATGGCTGTGTCTGAGCTTTGACCCTTTGAGAACAGAACCATGGCCAGTATAGTAATTATCTCTACTGTTATTACTTAAAACAAGCTTTTTTTCTAATTGTTACTCAATTAAAGATCATTATTATATCTACTGCACATAATATGCAGAAAGAAGGGAAGCTATTATATAATGACCTATACTGCCTAATATTTTGCTAACAACACACATTCAATACCCGAATGTTCTAAGACATTTCGAAAAGGCAACACACTTAAAATACTGTTAATAAGAGGAACACAAATATTTCTACATGAAACTTCCCATTATTTTTTTTTGGTAAAAATAAAAACTGTATACATTCCAGAACCAAAAGCAAGTTGGGATGAAAAGGGTTTATTGAGCTTTCACTTCCACATGGCAGTCCATCCCTGAAGGAAGTCAGGACAGGAACTCAAGGAGGCAGGAGCTGATGCAGGAGCCATGGAGGGGAGCTGCTTCCTGACTTTCTTACAGAGTCCAGGACCACTGGCCCATGGATGTCACCACCCACAATGGGCTATGCCCTCCCATACCAATCACTAAGAATATGCCTTACAGTAGGATCTTATGGAGTCATTTTCTCAATCGAGTCTCCCTCCTTTTAGATAATTCTAGCTTGTGTCAAGTTAACATAAAACTAGCCTGTATCCATCTCATATTCAAACATATAAGCTTGTATGTATGCAAATGTGTGCATACACACGAGATACATAGGTATCTGTACATGTCTAAGAGTTTGCCTATGCATGGACATAGTCTCAGCTTATAAAGCAACATAGAGTAGAAGATAAAGATCTAAGGAGCCTATAACAGGGATAAATGACACAAAGACAAAACCAATGCAGGAATGAAATGGCTTCGACAGGAATCTATTGTTTGAAATGTAAGATTTCTCTGTGTGGTGGCTGAGTCTGAGGAGTTTGTTTATCCGATGACTATCAACTGGGGCTGATCAAACACAGGAAAATGACCTGGAGACAAAATGCCTGATTGACAAGAAGCTATCTCAAGCTGTTCTACTGCACACACATAATTTGATGATGACTGGCTCTGATAATGACTTTAAAAGTAAAAGTGTTGACTGTATCCCGAATCATGTAGAAAGAAAATAGATTTCAAAGTATCCTGTCGCCTTGAAAACCAACAATAAGGTAAAATTTCACAATCAGAAAACCAGACTAATTAGTACCATGTACTTTCTGGCGATACTGAAAGATAGTCCAGTTAAAGATGATTTGGGATTATTAGTGTTTCATGGATTATAAGTGTTAACAAGAGATTAACAGGAAAAAAAAAAAAACAAAGAAACTGAGACTAGTGAAGGTTTTAGTTCTGTAGGAAACAGAGTAGCCCCGTCCTTCTCCTGGTTGCAGATCAGAGCCGGAAGGAATCTGCCCAGAGTTTTGAGCAGTTGTCATCTGGCACGCTGACTGATGAATTACTCATGGTCCTGCGGGGAGGGAAAGGCTGAATCCAAGAAGCCGGAAGAGTGGCCTCAATGCCATGTTAGCAGCTCCACTGGAGAGGGGAAGGGAGCTAGCATGTGGCCACTTGACTGCAGTTTCCTGATCTCTGGTTCAGTTTGCTGATGTCACCAGGGAAGAGAGGCGGCAGCTTAAAGTGCTGGTTCCTTGTTTATCACCCTTCAGTCTGTTTAGTTACTGGTGACTTGCCTTAGAATAAAAATTAATTGATGCTACAGAAATACATATAACAAGGTAACAGTACAGAGATGAGAAAAGCGGGATGAGGGAGAAGGGTGTGTATGATGGGGGGGGTGTAGTATTAAGTCTTCCTTTGCCAAGGTCATTCCTAACACCGAGTAATCTGCATCTGCAGCAGCAGTTAATTGATTCTATCTGGCCATCAAGATATACTTCAAGATATAATTTGGGCTCTAAATTTACATTCCAATCTTCCTCAGTGACATACATAGTCATTCCATTCATTAATTAAAAACTACATACCAATCAATACACCTGCTTATAACCTCCCCCCCCCCACCGGCCAATTTGTACAGAGTGATTTTTTAATCATGTATGTGTTCAGTGTCCATGGGTATCCACGTGGACACGCCTGCACGCGTGTGTAAGATGGAGGACAACCTCAAGGGCTGTCCTCAGGAACAGGGCCCACCTCCTCTGAGATGGGGTCTTTCATTGGCTGATGCTCACCAGTTAGGCTAGACTGGGTGGCCAGAAAGTCCTAAGCATCTACCTGTCTCCACCTCCCCAGTATTGTGATTAGAAGGGTACAATCATATCAGGCATTCTTATGGGGTTCTAGAGACAGCACTCCTGTTACATTCAGATGTTTTATTGAGCCACCCCCCCCCAGCCTCTGCACAGTACACAGATTTAAGGGTGGTACCCTGACAAGTGAGAAGTGCCAGGAGACGGGGAGATGTGAAGCCCGAGGTTAGACGGAGGCAGCATGGCTTCTTCACATGGTGGTAAAGGCAGGCTGCTTAGAAGGTGACCCACACAGGGTCTTAAGAACCAGATGGAGGGAGTCAAGGGTAGGCGGAGAATATAAGTCCAAGGACTGGATGGTAAAACTAGATCCACCGTGTGGATGAGCACTCGAGAGCTCTCCATTGCTAGCATGAGAGAGTGGAGGAAAGGTCAGAAAAGTCATGGGGAAAAGGCAAAGAGCAGACAGGGCTAGAGCTGCAGCAATCGCTGTGGAAGTCTCAGTGGAGAACACGGAATACACCAAGATTGCTTTGTCCCTCACAGTATTCGGAGCCAGAGCCTACCTGTACAGCTTGTGCAATGTGGACAGCAGTGGAGTACAGAGATTTCAGGCACACACCCAGAGATGTTTATCTTTACGGCTCATCGTGGTAAAAAAAAACATGCAAAGACATGCTCACACTGGGACAAGTCTACAAACGGTGACACTGTGGCCCCAGCACTCCTAAGACTGCACTGCAGGGACGTTTAAGTGATCAGCTACACCTGTGCAGAGGGGCCGGCCACTAATGTGCTGCAGTCCGGGAGGCCTGCGAAAGCCTCACCTTGTTCTTCAACATGGCATTAAATCTCTGCTCTTGACATTGCTTGCTGGTGGGGCCCAGGCAATGGCCCTGAGTCAAACGGTACCATGGGTCAGAAAATCATCAGATCTGTGGGCAGAGCTCTGTGAAGATGCACGACCAATCCTAGAAAACTCAGATGATATACCAGCGATGTCTTAGTTGGCCAGGAAGGTGTACGACCAGAACAGACATCCAAACAGACAGGCAATCATGGAGAACACCTTAGCATGTGCAGGATGGGTTATTTCCAAGAGATGACCCTTTAAGAATGCAGAATTCCAACCTATGGGTAATTCACAGGCTAGAACCAGGAATTGCAAACTGTGATTTTATTTGTTTGTGTGTTTGGTTTTTAGGGTGGAGGGGTCCTGCTGTATAGCCCTGACTGGCCTGTAACTCACTACGTAGATCGACTGGCCTTGAATGCAGAAATACAACCTCCTCTGCCTTCTGAGTGCTGGGACTAAAGGTGTGTGCCACCGAGTCCTGTGCCATTGCTGAATTTTTTTTTTTCTTAAATGTAACTAAAATACAAGTGCAATAAACCTCTGGGGCTAAAACACATGTCCTGGCTGGGTTCTTTCCTACCTTCAAAATGAAGAAAGGCAATGAAGTGGGTCCCTAGTACAAATAAAGCAAAATCACACACCATATGCACATGAGCACACGTGCACACACACACATACACACACACACACACTTCTTCCTTTCACACTAAAGATGTCAGTCAAGCTATGAACTGCTATGAGGCACAGTTTTGAGTGTTTGCTGATTTTAACGATTACTGACAATTCAGAAAAATGTTGTGCATCGACCTTTTTTTCTTTGAATGACCCTTAAGAGAAGGGATCAGATTTCCTGGCCGGAGGAATGGCTGGTCATCAGATGTTTGACACAGCACCAGTCTTCCCAAGGAGCCACTCTGATAGGAGAAATGACTGCTATACAAACCAACAAAAGACGATGATGGAGCAATGTTCTTTGTCCTACAACATCAGAACAAGTAGGTGGAGAGCATGGGAAATATTGATGTATACCTCTCCCCCTGAAAAGGTCAAGGGTTCTGGAAAATATATGTGCAGTAGCACAGGACAGAAATAGAAAGTTAAAGGTGAACAGAAAGTAAAGCCAGGACAACATTACTCCCGAGAAACAAGAGTCACAAAGAGCAGAACACCTCTGGACTGCCAACACGGGCTTGGTCTCAACTTAGAATGTTTTATCATCAAAATAAGAAGGACATACAATTATAAAACTGAGTCTTCATTGAAGAGAAGCCCTGAGTCAAAGGGCATTTGGATATTCTCAGCTCTATAGACAGAAGGTACTTCCTCAAGGTAGGTGGGTTGTGGGTGTGTCTTTCTCATAGCCATACCCTGTGTGCAACGCCTGTCAAATGATGAGGGCCTGGCTACAGACAGATAGTTCTAGAGTTAATGTATAAGGCTATGATGGCTTTGAAACCCCAGTGAAATCTATGCTCCCTGGATTGATTATCAAAACAGGCTCTGGGCAGGTACTGTATCATCGATTTTCTGGGTTACTATTACCTCTGAACCTTTAAATAGGACAGATAGTAGGAAATGTGGACAGAGGGATGACACACTTTCACGCGCTGATGACTGCATCTATATAAAGTTGCCTCATGTGCCCATACCGGATGAACATGTTTCTTGTCATCTCTTTGGTACATTTGAACTCACACGTGAGTCACTAACAAAGTTTACTCAGCCTTGCTATTTTTTTTTCTTCATTTGGTGAGTTCAAGCCTGTGCATGCTCATTCATATAAAATTGCACCAACGACCTACATCCACATCCTTCTCAAACACACACCAAACCAGAAGCAGGTACGACTGGTTGGCACAAAGCCTCCCAGCGTCCAGGGACCAGTTGTATAACAGGGACCAGGCTGCCAGTGGAATCATGATGAAGTGACGTCATGGGCTGGCAGGGGTTCTACGTTTTAGGTGCTCCTGTCTCACTTTTATGTCTACTGAGAAGCCTGTCAACGGCTGTGTGATTAGGAATTTGGAGACACCAAGAGTTCCCATTGTATCCACCTTCTAGATCGGACTCATACAAAAATCTTCTCAGAAAATAAGTTAACAACTGTCAATTGTGTCTTAAAACTGACCATCCATGTGATTGATAAATTCCCAAAAGCTGTACAACCAAAATCAGACAGAGATGTCAGATATTTGACACTTGACATGTCAGTCACCTGGGAGCCCTCATCTCAGATCTGGGAGCTGGCCTCACTGATAGGCTTGTAAATATTGCACATTTCCACTTACAAAATATGATAAAACCACTACTTTTAAGCATTTTATGTGAGCTTTTGCTTAAATATTTCATTTTGCCGGGGTGGGGGGGGGGGGTTACTTAAAAACAACCATAGCAACAGCAAAACAATAAACCTGGTTGGGACAGTGCTGCTACAGGCAGAAAAGGCCCCGAGGCTGGGTGAGTCTCACCTGGACAAGAAGACCCTATAGTGGAGACACGGTTCTGTTCCTGAGAGAGAAATGGACTTGCAGCTCCTTCACCCTTATGAGCAAGGGCTCGGCTGCATTTGTTGCTCAGGAAACTTAAAAAGTCAAATCAAGATCAGCTGTTTTGGAAGACACGAAATTCGTTCTGACCTGGACACTTCCTGATCCAGCTTTCTCAGTTATCAACTAGGGAAGCCCCCTGAGTCAGAACCTGTTCCTGGGAGGTTTTTAAAAAATGAAACAAAGACTAGATCGCATGGCAGCAGAACACAAACCCAAGCCCCTAAATATCAAAAGCCCCTTTAACGCCTTTCGTCCTTGCGAGAACTGTGTGCCACAGACATTATCATCATCCTGGCTTGATGGGGGGGGGGGGTAAGGGGGGGAGGGACCTGGGCACAAAGAGTTGAGCGATTTGCTCAAGCAAGGGGCATGGGCAGGTGCGAGTGCCATGGCCTCTCTCTATTCTGACGCAGCAGCTACAGGAGAGTCTGGACATGCAAAGCTTCGTTCTCCTGAGCACTCCTTATGTTTCTTCTTTCTTTAAAGGGCTGAAGTGGGGTGCGCCAAACACAGAAGTCATCAAGAGGCTGTTTCATAATCTAGTCAAGAGGTAGAGAGAGTGAGCACGCCTCAACAATCAAGATACCAGGTTCTTGATTCTAACCAGAAGGGGCAAGAGTTCAATAAATTTTGAAATCAAATGTTCAAACTCTTTGGCTTCAAAAACCTGAGCCAAAATTAATTACTATGCCTTTTAACGGTCAGTTGCGTAGTATCAAATGTCAATTATAGGTAATGAATAAAAGGATGGTATGGAGAAAGTCTTAAAACACAGTCCTCCTTTGTACTGATGACTCGCTGATCTCACTACACCCCGATACCACAGTCTGCAGGTGCTAAAGGTTCTAATGTACAATACGCATGACTTCCACACTTCATCTCTTGATGACTGATTATACCTACTGCAATGTAAATGCTCAGTTATTAGCTGTCATAACACACTTCTCAGAGAATCATGAAAGAAGAGGTTGGGACACATGAGCACAGATGCAACTTTTTCTTCAAACAGTTTCAATCTATTCTTGGTTGCATCCATGAGGTGGCGAAGCCACATGTATGAAGGGCTAGCCACATATCTAGTGAGCTACATCCATGGAGAAGAGCTACGCATGAAGGGGCAGTGATGGCTTTATCATTTGTGGCCTGGATCTAGAGATGATCATGAAACATGCCGGAAGAACTGTTTATATGCAAATGTTTTCACAGGTTTCATCTGCTTACAGGACCAGAAATGTCTGCTTCCTCTTTTCATCTTTAAAGAAACAGCTCCTGCACCGTAACAAAGTATTCTTTGTAATTCTGGCAATCTAAATATGAGTGTGAAGATTGATGGTTTGACAAGGGGTCCTTCCACGCAGAGGGACATTACAGTTTATAATAGAGACAGGCAGATGCTCCTACATATACAGAAAACAAGAAAGATGCTGTTTTGTTCCCTAGAAGCAGTTTAGGCCAACCTACGCAGGTGAGAGAGAGAACAATCAAGAAGAGGACTTTGGCATCTCTTGGCAGAGCCACACACATGGCCAGGACTGTATGTACTGAGTCTACTTTATTGCTAATTACGGGTACCCTATTAATGTTTTAGGTAACCCACTTATGTTCATCGTACCCTATTAATGTTTCAGGTATCCCATTTATGGGGCTGCAGCTGCACTTCTTCCTTTGACCAACTTCTCACCGAAATTTCCTCTCAGAAGTGTCCAGTTTGAAGCCAAATGACCCTACTCAAGGACTCTGCCAAGCTTCTGGTACATAAAAGCCATTGTTAAACAAGTTAATCCCTCGAAACGACTATAATATTTTGGTTTGGAGTTTTCACTGGTTATTTTTGAGTGAGGTTTTGCTATGTAGGGCAGGCTCGGTAATATATTTGCTATGTTACCCAGGCTGGCTTCAAAGCTGTACCAGTTCTCCTGTGTCAGCCCCCAAATCCTGGGATTATAGGTATGGACTACCAGGTCTGGTTCTACTATACTATAATTTTAAGAATAATTTCTGGAGAAACACAAATATTATTATTCCTGGCCTCTTTGCTAAAGTTCTAATGTACCTAGGTCACTTACTCCAGATGACAATCATAACATTTAATTACTAGTCTCTTTTCTGCATTGAAGATTCACCCGTGTGGAACTGGCGGCTTACCTCTTTCCATTCAGTTGCTACACTTCAAGGACACAAGTTCAGAAAGCAAATAGGTACCCAATTTCAAAAGTTTCACCCAAGAGTGGGCAAGTATTTCCAGCAATCATAAAAATAAATGCTTTCCCTTGATCCTCATGTCGGTAATGATACCAAACTCTTGGTTTTCTAGCCCAGAATCTTCCAGTCTTCTACTCCTCTGTGCCCCCAGACACACCCTCTATCCCACATTAGTTCAGGGGTAAGCCCTGAGGCAGTCCTGCCCCCCTCTTTACTCCAGTGTTCAAGACTGCTCACCACGTCCCCAACTCCCCAACAACCACAAGACAGAGCAGGCAGATGAGGAGGTACCCTCTTCAGTTCTGGGCCTTGGCAGCCCACTGCATTAAGACTCATGCAAAGGCTAGCTTTCCTTGGTCACCCATATCACATGAGATTCCTGTAGCAGCTACAGCTCTACAATCTCTCTTGTACATTATTCAGTAAAACCCTCCTAAAAGGTGGGCAAATGCGCCTTAGTGATGGTCCAGCAATATCACCAGCATGGTGTGTATAAAAGTTTGCTAACTCAGATAAAAAGGAGACGCATCCCTTACTTCTGCCAAAGAATGACTTGATCTGCTTTAATCAAATGTATTATTCGTTCACAAGAAAATTATAATGTTCCTACGCAGTCCGTTCTTTTACAACACAGTGTCAGGATTTCTCAGACAAAGATCCCTAAAAGAATGTTTCTTTTTATCGAACTCTTGCAGGCATCAAGCAAATAACATAACGTACCTTCTCTGTGCTGTGTAATGTCAGGGTAGTGCATGTTAGCTAACCATGAGCTCTGTCTGGTGACCAGCTATGCACAAGGGGATGGCTCTGTTACATATCAGGAAAGACAGATTCTGCCTCTTTTCTCAGGCCTCTGCTCTGAGCTTCTGATTCTGCTGACTGGTTAAAGTGGACTTAAGGAGGCCTGTTTTTTTCTAAAAATCTTGCTAAATCTATGATGGCTTTCTCAGAGGCCTTCAGGAACAAGTCTCTGTAGATGGCAGCAAATGGAAACACATAGGCCCCGGCGATGAGCGCAAGCAGAGAGATCAGGAATGCGTTCAGAAAACAGTCCTTGGAGCATGCATTTTGGAGTCTGAAGAGTCAGAGTCCAAGTTTCGGCTCAACCATGTTTGCTGTATGATCCTGATCAATAAGAAAGAGGTCTCCTCCAACTTCTTAAAACTCAGGCAGCATTACCGGATGCAAACTGTCTCTGAGGACTGAATAAGTCATTTCCGCGTACTAACCAGCAACCAGCAAGAATGAAATATAAACTCTGGCAGAGAGGATCCTTTAAACATTTATATATAACACATGGATTTTCCACACGTGTTTTCTCAAGTTCAGTTTTGTTTGACCCATCAAAATAATTAAGCACATTTGCCAGGTGCCACGTGATCTGTGATCTTTCAGGTCTTTATATAAGGACCTACTGAGTGCAATTAGCATATCCAGCACCTTAAGCACTCCACATGCCCTTGTGATAGGAATGCTGGAGAATATGTATTTTACAATACACCATACTATCAACACTAGTCACCCTCGTGTGCTTTTGGTCAGCCCTTACTCCATCTCTGCACCCACAGAACACACACACCCCTCATTCTTCTCTCACCCTTCTATGTTAATATGAATTGTAGGTGGGGAAAAGGTCAGGGGAGGGGTTGTAAATTTCTGAGATTCATGGCAACTGAATAAGGACCCTCTAAGTAAAATCCACTATAACTGCCAGATAGAGATTTTCAAGGTTTTCACTCCAAATGACAATACACACATTTACCTTCACATACCGGTCAAACACCTCCAAGGCGTTGCTACACAGAGCCAAGGTTCACATAAACAAACAAGGAATAGGTGTCTAACAGACACTCTCTATGCTCACAGAAGGCAGGCGGAGTTCACACACCTGTGTGATATGATCATTTTGTTCAGGCTTCCCAGGTACATTCTGCTAAGGGCGATAATGAAGGTGGGGTGCCAGCTGCCTATGCAGTTTGGACATTGCAGGGCAAGATGTCTCTTTCTCTTTATTATCCTAAGAAGCACCCTACCTCCAAAGACAACTGGCAAAGTCAACAGTAGGTACCCAAGGTTACCAACTATTTGACAGAGGATAAATCAGAAAATAATACAACTGAGTTCTGCCAAAATGTCAAATACACGTACATAGTAGGCACCTCGCAAACAAGAGCGTTGGAGGCTTCAGCGACTCATGAGGACACTGGAAACACTGTGGGTACCGCTATTTCTAAACATGCTGCAGCATGTACTTGAATCACAGGAGGTCTTAGCAGAGGGAGGCAAGTCATGTAGCTTGAAGGTGGCCAGGCTCATCACCCAGGACCTGTATTTCAGTAAGGTTCTACTCTGTGTTTGTACAGGGCAACTGTCAAGGATTAAATACCATGTTGACTTTAGAGAATCGCCTTCATCCTAAAAATAAACAGTTCTAATTATAAAATCAAAGACATGGTAATAGAGGTCGAAGCAAGAGAGTTTTCTATTTGGAAACATGCATTTGTATTTCCTGGGGATTCTTTTTTTCTAATACTACAGCTATTTTTGTGAATTCCAACAGTCTTTAGAGTATATTAGTAAAATGTCTGTTGTATATAAAGTGTTTCTTACATTTCCAGAATTCTCTCCCAGGAGGAAGGAAAGCAGCACCTGAGGTGATTAAATACATGGCTGAACCAGAGACAAATGGAGGAAGAGCCGATGAAACACAATATTGTATCCAAGTTTTTAACTATGTTTTGGCTAGAAAAAAAATTTATGAAGATTATCTATTTTTCCCAGTCTCAAATATGGCATCTGTTCAATTCTTCAACTACTGGGAATCTCAGACATACTGGCCAGGAGAACAGAATTAAGTTACAATTCCTAACTCAACAGTTTGGCTTGGCACATTGGCACTTCTTCGTAAAATGAAGAGAGAGAATGAAAACAACGGGCAGGATGCTTGAATACCTTGGCAGACGCCCTTGCTGTGTTGTGTGCTGTGTGTTCGCTATTATGTTAATGAGCACAGTTCCAGAACTATTGTGATTAGTATTCTACTTTGTTTTTTATTTTGTATTGAGAATCTTTTAGCCAAATCAAGCACCCTTGAGAGGCTGTAGACAACTTTTAAGGGGCACATTTAACCAGAACTGTTTTCCTAATATTGCCTGTTTCTTTTTCTCCCCCCTGCCCTTCAAAGAGATCTAAGAAATAAAAATGAAAGGTTTGGTTTTCAGTAGACTGGGAACTTGTAAGCCTGGAAAACCCCAAGACATGAATGGTGACAATATGATCATTTGTTTTTATTAATGATGCTACAAAGCAGCAACTGTAGCAGAAACCTACTCATTTTGGGATAAAGCAACAGTCACTTATTCCCAGGGCAGAGGAGAAATATTCCAGAGGAGAAAGCTTAAGCTATTCTCTAGTTAGACGTGATGGAGATGCAGACAGTGGGGTTACTCCAGGTTGCCATTTTGTCTCGTTAGCTTCCTTTATGTATTTAGACAATAAAGCAACTTAAAACTTTCTGCATCTAAACAGACTCTAAAAAAAAAATTATGACATTTGTGTGTGTGCCTGTATACAGGTGCACATGTGCGTAGGCCAAAGTACAACTTTCAGTAGTTCAGTAGTGGGTGCTTTTCTACCACCATGGAGATCCCCGGGATCAAACTTTGGTCATCAGACCTGGTGACAAAGGTTGGTTCTTTTTGTTTTTTGTTTTGTTTTTTTTTTAAACCAGTGCCTGACAAACCAATTGTTTCAGAACAGTGGTTTACTGGCCTTATTTGTGAATCTCACTGGGAGAGTATGGTCACCATGGGAACATGGTGGGATGCTAGAGCCTGGGTTCCAAGAGGGGGCCCTTAAAAGCTGGGCCTTTCCTGTGTTCTCTCAGCACGTCTCAGGCTTTTCCTGTACCAAGAACAGGGCTCTTACAGTCGTTTTCAGTCAGGCTCAGTTCTCAATGTCCCCACTGGAAAGTCACAGCCATATTCCTTACTGTCCCATGACACAGCCCATGGGCATACTCTGTCATATTCCCTACTGCCCTGTGTCAAAACAGGCAGACAGGCCCCGCCCTACTTCCTACTGTCCTCTGTTACAACAGGCGAACAGGCCCCGCCCTATGTCCTACTGTCCTGTGTCACAACAGGTGGACAGACCCCGCCCCACTGTCCTCTGTCACAACAGGTGGACAGACCCTGCCATACTCCCTACTGTCCCACGCCATAGCCACTGGGATCTATTTCACAGCTCTCATGGAAGTCACCTCCTCTTACACCTGAGCATCCTCTCCCCTAAGCAAGCCTTCCTCCTGGGCTCAGACCCACCATCCGGGAGAGAGCGAAAGAGGGAGGAACAATGCTCCTCCTCCTCTCCAACAGGAGCTAAGTCCCCTGTGAAGAATCAGCTCCAGACCCTTTGGCTTCAGATCCAAGGTACAGATATACGTTCCCACCAGTGTTTCCTCCTTTTTCTCTCTCCTCGCTCACCAGGAGCCCTGCGTAACAACCAGGTACTGCAGGATACCATGATGGAGGAAGGTCATTGGTTAATTAAATAAAGAAGCTGCTTGCCCTGATAGGTTAAAACATAGATGGGAGGAGTAAACAGAGCAGAATGCTGGGAGGAAGAGAAGTGAGGTCAGACTCAACAGCTCTCCTCTCGGGGGGCAGACGCCTCAGAGAGACACGATGCTCCACTCTTGCGGGCAGAGGCGAGAGCTCTGCTCTCTGAGGCACACGCGATGAAGCTCCGACCCAGGATGGACGTAGGCTAGAATCTTCCCGGTAAGCGCACCTTGGGGTGCTACACACAGATGATTAGAAATGGGCTATCCAGGTGCGAGAGTTAGCCTAGAAGAGGCTAGATAGAAATGGCCAAGCAGTGATTAAATGAATACAGTGTCCATGTAATTATTTTGGGTAAAGCTAGCCGAGTGGCGGGAAGCAGCCCCGCCGCTCCTATTACTACAATACCAAGCTGTGCACCAACATGCTTTTACTTCCTTCTTCCTCTGTCTTTGAAGCACCAGCATTCTCAGATTCCTAGAACTTTTGGGCACCAGCAGCTGCCCTTCCTGACACGCTCTGTGTCATTTGAGACCGAAATTCTGCCTCATGTCTGGAAGCTACTTTGTGCCCTCATATCATGTAAATCTGAGTTCTCCTCAGGTTTTCTCGCACACTGCCATAGGGGGAAAATGTTTGCTCAATTCTTTCTCAAATGATGGGTGGCTGTTTCTGTCAACTTCTGCTGACATGTCTTGCTTTTCTAATTCACTTGAAGAGCTATAATGTATCCAATGACCGGGACAATTTGCAGAGAACCAAAAGCAGAGAGGAAATCAAAATGCATTAGGTATCAAGACCAGTGATTCTATTTTAAGGATTTTAAGGAGTCTGGCATGTCAGAGGGTAGAGTCAGTTCCAGGCTCAGATAAACAACTGAGTCAAGGAAAGCGGTGGGCGGGTAGGGTTAGGAAGAGGGAAAGCAATGCAGGCAGAGGAGAAGCACTGTTGGAAATCCACACACAGTCCTTCAGCTCAAACACCTTCTTGAGACAGCGAGAGCCCTGGACCTTGCAACAGAGCCTGGAGCTGCAACAGTCTCTCAGCCAGCAGAGGCCTGGGCTCCTACGGGAAATCAGGATGCCCTGTGGAACAAACTGTGCACACAGATACTGCTTTTGTTTGCATAGTTAGCTTGAGATGCCTTCCCTGTAGCCCAGGCTGGCCTTGGAACCCCTGCTGCTTTACAGCTTCACCTCTCAAATGCAGGGCTCAGAGGGACAGACCACCGTATGCCACTCCAAACAGTTGGTCCATCTTCTAAATAAAAGTGTGGGCAAAATGGAGAGTTTCCCACGCCGTAGTAAAAATAATAACCAGGAAGGAATGAGGAAGGTTGCATGACCCTGAAACTGGCCGTCTACAAGTACCCAACAAAAGCCTGAAGGAAGAGGAGGCTTGAGTTATGTTTATTCAAACTACTTCCTTGGCTCCCCCAGTTTCAAAATCACAATCTGGTGGGTTTTTTTTTTCTACTCTTTATTTTTGAATGTAAGAGTATACATACTTAAAGCTTTTCCTAACAGGGTTTTGACAAAAAGAAGGATTAATATTTATTTGGTGACAGGGACTGGATCAGCTGTCTTTCTTTCACTACTCAAAAAATGCAAACTCCGAAGTAGGACAAAAATCTAATTTTTTTTTTGCACACGAATATTATACCACAGTAGAAAATCCCACGTCTAACGGTATGTGGTAAGTCATAGTCAAAATGCAGACACACTGAAAACACTGTACAAAGTTACTTTCATGATATGGGTATGTGTTTATAGGAAGTATAACTAAATTTTGTGTACAGACTTGGGTTCCTTCCCCCAGATATCTCATTGTATACATAAAGATATTCCAGAAGCCTAAAACGTAAAATATTTCTTGTCCCAAGCATACTAATAGAGGAGATATAACCTGGATTTCAATTTTTTTTTTTTTATAACAACTCTGTAATGAAAGCTCTGACCTACTTTCCAGGCTACAGACCGAAACACTAGACATCTGCCTAGCCCTGTAGGTAGTAGATGGCACTGGGGTTTCAAAAGTTTGCAGCCCCACCATCCTGTCTTTATAAGGCAGGTGAGGAATCTGCAGAGGTTAAGACACTGTTAGTATGAGCCACCCTGCCAAGTAACATAACAGGCATGTGGCAAGCAGGAGAGCAGGGGCTGAAATGCAGACCGTGAGTGGTGCATCTATAATAAGAAGGTGCATGGGCTTAGCATGGTCCAAGCATGAAGGAGGCACGGAAAACCTGACCACGGCCTCGTAGGATTGAGGGGGAAAGTGGAGAACTTTCACCTTTCAGGCAAGGAGAGTAAACTTCTTTCCCGCCACACCTTAAGAAGAAGTAAACGAGGAGGGAGAAGGACAATGGGGGGTGGTCCGGAACAACTCCAAAGCTTTGCAGTGGAGAAAATCAATTAGCTAAGTCACAGTTTTGAGGTACGGAAGATAGCAGTGAATCTGGGGCTCAGATAAGATACTCAAGTAGAAAATGTATAATAAGTGGAGAGTGTGGAGCACTGCTGGGAAAGAGTAATAAGCAGAGGACACAGAGATGAATGACGGCAAGACTTGGACAGAGACGGACACCAGTGACAATATGACAGACATAAGGTCAAGGCAGGAGCAGCTGAGACCCTGAGCACGCGAGGTAGCGAGCCCCTAGAATTCTATTACCTCAGCTCAGGACTGTGAAACGAAAGAACTATCTTATTAATATATATCAGAACACTCAACCTGGTATTTGATTGGCTTGGCTTCAGAAAATGGGGAGGATGAAGAGTGTCTGTGGCCCAGGTTTGACAAACTGGTCTCTTCTGCTCCCTGAGGCACGTCATCTCCTAAACAGGACAGGCTTCCATGCTGACAGAGTCTTCTTGAGTAGATCGGCTAGTAGAAATGGAGGAAGCCTGAAGCAGCCTGGAGTTACACGCTCTCCACATTTCCACCCACACCTCACATTTTAGAGCCTGTTGGTGTCTTCCCTAAAGCACTCCTGCAGGTGTATCTACTCGCAGCCCACATCACTTGACCATGACCGCCATGTCCAGAATCAGAGCCTCCTCTCTGGTTTTCACTTGCCTAATCTTGCTGCCTTCCCAGCTGACATGCTATGGCCCACGCCCCCTCCCCATCATGACCATGGTGGCCTACATCACCCAGTGCCGTGAGCGCTGCATCGGGAAGGCTGACTTCACACCACAACATTTACCTTTCCACTGTCAGCTCTCCTAACCTTCTAGCCATCCCATGTTCTACTTCCAAAACCTACTTCGTTTTCCTCTCCAGTGTGTAAAATCTTGGCCATACTTGCTTCTGAGCTCCACGCATTATTTTTTTATGGAACAAACATTCCTGGCATCTTTTTCCATTTTCAGACAACTGGAGCAGAGCTAAATCTCAGAAGAAACAAATCACTGATTTCAATTGTGGCTGACCTCCATCCCACCTCCTCAGCCCCGCCTCCCCATCTCCAGTGCCCAGGTCAATTAGTGCTAAGTTTACACTTTTAAAATGCTTTCCCCCGATTCAGAGGTATGGATTTATCTACCCTTCCTACAAAGTTTCCTATATTCTTCTATAATCTCTATGCTTAAAGGACTTCCAAGGTCCTAAAGGAAGCCACTCCGCCATAAAGTTGGCATCACTTCGAGGCCACCAACTAGTTACGCTTTCTCAGAAGTCAAGGTCGGAGCACACGTGTTGCTTTACGTCTTTCTCTACACTGTAAGACACACACAGTCAGCAAATAAGAGTCTGTATTTATTCAATTCTCTGGGTGAAGGAGAACAAAGCTGGTAGCGGATTTTGAGGCAGCATCCCCCCCCATCAGTGTTGTATCTTGCCTCCATAGATAACAGCTGCCAAAACAATCATCAGCATTTAATACCAAACCTGGGATCTTGCAAGAGCCTCCATTTATAAATGATAAGACATGGTGAGAATGGCTAAGTTACCGCTACTAATGATAACAGCAAAGAGAATAGTGGTTACAGATATTAAGAAAACCTATACACATCAAAGAAACCAACAATAAAAATGGAGTGAGTAGTCTAGGGGAAAAAAAATCATCGTTTTTAGAAAATGATTTGATTCAATTAAAAAAAAAAAAACCACTGGCCAAAATTTTGAAGTATATTTCCGGTTTATAAAGCGTGGCATATGGATCTATCATTTTATGGCTCCTGTGCTTTCTCCTTGACATCAACTCTTACATAACTTAAAACCAGCTGAGGAACAGCTTCCTTCTGAAATCCTCTCCTTTAAATCTCAAGACAGAATTTGCTTCATCCCCTTGTCCCTATGGTGTATTTTTAGCTTCTTAGACTCTACAGTGCTCTATCCACCTGTAATTATGCCGCAGAAGCATCAGAAGATGCCAATGAAAGGCCAGTAGCAGACAAGATAGCTAAAGGCCTATTCACGGTCTTGACGGCTGCAGCGGGGCAGGACATGCCTGGCAGAGTTCGCAACTCCCAAGAGCTAGACTTCCTCTCAGATCAGACCTCAGTGTAGGATGTGATGCATTCTCCCAGATTCCAGAAGGACTGGACCGGAAGGGCGATAAGAAAAAGGCACAGGAAGCTCAGCTTCATGGAGATGGCCTTCTGCACAACCCTTGAGAGCCTGGAGGAGCACCATGCATCGCCCCACCCTGCTTCTCAAAACAAAGCAAATCAAGGCCAGACTGTAGCTTTAGCTTCAGTTTGGAAATAATGCTCACTAGTTTTGAATATTTTTTCTTTCCCCCACCCAGAAAAGACTAATAAATCTGAGCTTTACCCAGAACTACAGAAATGAGATGCTGTCAAGCAAGACATTTGGAAGGCAATGGGCAACACTCTCTAGCAGGCGGCTCAATGTGGTTATGGAGACTTTCTTTTTTTTTTTTTTTCTTTAGTTTTTTGGTTTGTTTGTTTGGTTTTCGAGACAGGGTTTCTCTGTGTAGCATTGGTTCCTGTTCTGGAACTTGCTCTGCAGACCAGGCTGGCTTCAAAGTCACAGAGATCCAGCTTGCCTTGCCTCCCCCATGGTGGGATTAAAGGTGTGTGCCACCACCGCCTGGCTCAGAATTTCTTTTTGTAAAAGACCATTACTGTCCTTGGATAAATACAAAGTGCTGTTATGTGTAAGCAGTGCTCAATGAGATCTGATGTTTTCAACTCTTTCCGCAATAATCTTTTCTCTCAAAGGTACTTCTGGCTCCTTGGTTTATATTAGTATTTTGTCACTTAGCTGCAATAATGTAATTGCAAGGAATAAGACATCTGTATTGTATTTATCAACATTAGTAGAAGATGCAAATTTACTTTGGAACCTATAGCACATGCATCCTTCTCTGAAGATGCAGGAAGCGGAGGTGTTCTTATTTCCAAAGGACAACCCAGTGAATGATATGCACCACAGAGCTCCAGGTGCCCATGAGAGTACAGGGATACTACCCTGCACGAACCTAGAGTTGACGCGCACTCAAGAGGAGGCCAGCTTGTTGATCACTTTCTAACAATAATGTCAGCAGATTTCTCTCACAGAATTCATGGGCCCCTTGCGGGCTTCCATGAAAGAGGAATACTCTCAAAAAAAGACCAAACCATCAATTCTTATTTTACTTCTCACGTGCCAAGTCAAATTTTATCAAGAATATGCTCTAACTTCATCTGTATGTGGGCATTCTGAATACTGAGAAAATGCCCAAGAGCTTAGCGCTGAGAGGGTCTCATGTTTTTATCCTCTGCCCATCTCCTGCAACATAACTTATATCCTCTATGGCTATGATCAAGGAAGGCTTCAGCAGCTAAGGCACTCAGAGCAATATACTCACGGTTGACAGAGCTTGACCAGGTCTTGATCAGTGGTGTTGGGGGGCAGGCCTCGGATGTAGAGGTTTGTCTTGCTCAGCTGATCCCATCCTGAGTTGCTACTGCTGCTACTGTTGTTATTACTGCTGGTGGTGCTGGGACTGGGAGGGGCCATGGGGTGCGCTGGGACCAGAGACTGCTGGAAGCAAAAAACAGAGTGTGTCAGAGCGGAGGTAAGGGGTCAAGCACCACTCAGAGGCTATGTGAGCTACAAAAATAAAACAAACAAATAAATAAAATAAAGATACTGAGATTAAACAAAGATTATCCTGAGCTACTGTGATACAAAATTCAACTTGTAGGGAAAAAAAATCTATTCATTTTAAGACAAAACCAAAAAAAACCCTTCTTTCAACATGAAATGAAAGAACTTTATTCAGCAGTACCTGAAATATGGATAAATGTATAGATAATCAATTTATTTGCACATTTCAAGAAACGTTATCTCCTGAGACTCAAAATTAACTTGCATGAAGTCACACGATATCGTCATCTTAATATACAGTAATTTAGAAATCACTAATTTTGAAACAGTGTCCAGATTCTGAAGACTATCTAAAAGTAGTTGACTATTTGATTCAGAATACTCTTTAAAAAGAGACCTCTCTTAATATGTAAGAACGTTAGAGTTTCAGCCAGAGCTGCAAACTTCTAAGTTAGATCCATGGCTTCTGGAGACATCTGGATGAGATTCGCCACAAGCTGCCTATTCCTCTGGCAGACCCTGTGAGAATGCTGTGGCAGTCAGAAAGCTTCCCTGGAGCACATCTTGCAGAGCCTGCTTGGCTCTCCAGTCAGCAGACACCTAAGTTGGTGTCTGAAGCGCACACACCAGATACTGCTGCTTTGCGAGCTTCTGGAAGGAAACCCCAGCTCTCTGACCCTCTGCCCAAGCAAGACTTTTGAGGAAGTTAAAGGGCTCAGCCTGAGGACAGTGAGTAGGACCCAAACTGTCCTCACAGGCAATGTGCAGAAGGGCAGGTATAGTCTCCTTTCTATTTTCTAAGTGACAAACATATTAAGCCAAGAGCAACACTTACACACCAAGTTTGAACACACGAACTTACATACTTGCTAGATACTCAACAAAGATTTCAAATATTGATGCCAGACATTTACAACTACAGACTAAAACGCAAGGCATACAGAAGAAAAACTAAACTCTATAGCAGAAAAATGCTAATAGCACACATATATAATAAATGTACTCTTGTTTATCTTGCTAGCCATTTCAGATGACCGCTGCAGACTCTACTTTCTGCACCTAGCTTCTGCCAAGGCATGCTAAGGGCACAACTTGAGCTGAGAACTCAGAGACTCTTTCTTCTGGGCCTTTTCCTTCCTCCCTCCGTTCTGGGTCCCTGCTAAGTTGTCATGCAACTACTTCTTCATCTAAAGAGACTCTTTTAGGAGGGGAGTTCCTGGAAGAATAAACAAAGAGTGAGGAAATTCTACTTCCTTAAGAGCTGAACCTGAACTGGCACTTGCTTCATCCAAATCCCAGACAGCCCTGCCTGAGATCACACCCTTCCCCCCTGTGATTCACGCCTATCACTGGCAGGCAAGTGAATTCACACATTGTCCGTGCACCACTAGTTTTCCTCTAAAGACACCGGTTTCTAAGTATTTATAAATAAAAATTTGGTACTCAGCCCTGTTTCCTGCTCTGGTACAGATGTCACACAAGGATCTTGCCTTTCTTCTCTCAAGTCTCTCAGCATCTCCAGTTACCTACCCTCTTCTTCTCAGAGTTGGATTGAGGTACTAGAAAGGTACAGTCATTAGCCCCCATCTCCCAAGCTCTGACTGACAAGACAGCTTGTAACCACAGACAGAAGTAGGTAAGCCTGACTTTTCTCTTAAATGGGACGTGATCCGTGCCTAAGATACCATCCCAGAGCACAAGGTGATTGGTATTAACCACAGGACAGAGGATGCCGGCTACTGAACAACACCAGGGATGTGTTAGAGGGTATCTGTACACACTGTGCCAAGGTGTATTGCTGATTAGTGTAATAAAGAGCTAAACGGGCCAAAAGCTGGGCAGGGAGAATAGGCAGGACTTCCAGGCAAAGAGAGGAACTAGAGATGAATCTAGGTGCACAGAGGAGATGCCAGGAGATGAACTGGAAACAGGATGTAGCATGTAGCAGACATAGATGGATAGAAATGAGTTAAGTTATAAGAGCTAGTTGAAAACAAGCCTAGGCTAAGGCTGGACTTTCATAATTAATAATAAGTCTCCATGTCAGTATTTAGGAGCTGGCGACCCAAAGAAAAATCCATCTGCAGGGATGAAGGGCTAGGCTGTGGTTCAGAGGTAGAACACTTGCCTAACAGGCAGAGTCCTGGATAAAACAATCATGTGTCGGCCCGGGGATGACAGCTGTTGCTTGGCCTCTCCCGGCTCCTAGTTCTCTGTAGGAACACAGCAGGGACAAGCGTATGTACTAGCAGACATATGCATTCCAAGACTGGGTCCATGCGAGCCCTGATCCTATCTGGTTCCGATGGGGCATGGTGGGCATGGCCTTGTTCTGATCAGAACATATGGGTTATTATTAATTAGGTGACTCTTTGGAACTAAAAAGTAGGTTTTCTGTATGTATTTACTGTTGATAAAAGGAAGAGATCGATGATCTGTACTTCTGAATATCAAATTGCTCTACTGTATGATGTCTGACTGTCATCCATATTTATTTTCACAATACTTTCCCAGTAAGGGAAGCAGGTAAGGAACCTGGGTCTTCCTTTTGGGCTGCCAATTAGGGTACAGGCGCTCGCAGAGTTCAGATTCCAGGAAGGACAAGAGGGTCCCAAATTCAAACATGGAGGACCACAAGGCTAGTGACTCCTCGACAGCACAAGGTTCAAGTTAAATTTTACCTAAATATCAACACTTCCTAGAGTTAGCTGAAGACAGGCAGATGCCTGAGAGAGAACGAAAGGGTTTGACTTGTTTAAATGTGTGTGTGTGTGTGTGTGTGTGTGTGTGTGTGTGTGTGTGTGTGTGTAATTTTAAAGATGAACTATTCAGAAGTCACTAAATCCAGGCTAGGAACATAGCTTAGTGGCAGGCATGCACAAGGATCTGTGTTCAGTCTCCGGTGCCATCAACACAAACAAACACACAAAACAAAACAAATCACAGTTTGTGAACTCATAGCATAAAGAAGTGTCCATTTGCTAAGCGATGCATGTTATGTCCTGCTTTCTATTGAACTCAACAGACAGACAGGTAGAGCACTGTTCTCTCATTGCAAAGATTAGGGAACTGTGTCTTGGGAGCATTTAGGCACTGTGCAGTGACACCCAGTCAAGTAGGCGGCAGGCAGGGCTGCATTCTGAACTGAGATCTGCCAGATAACAAAGTCAGAACCTCCAACCACGGTCCATCTCTTCAATGTGCCATATTGCTTTGAGTTTCCGTGTCCACCCTCTTGCATCCTCATTACCCAATTCTTGCGATTTTGCAGTGTGACTCTCCTCCGTTAGAGTAAAAGGTGCCTGTGGGTTATTCTCATTAGCGCACAGTGAACTAGCGGAGGTAAAAACCCCATTAGCTTGAAAAAGAAGGATTAAATAAATCCTGCTTTATAAATTGTTCCCCTAAAGAATGGCTTCTGAGGTGGGGGAGTAAAAAGCTTAGAGACAGCTTGGTATGCACATGACCTTAGGTTCAACTCCACACTGTGCAAGAAATGATGAACAGGAGTTAATCTTTGTGTTTGTGAAACAGGGTCTCACTATGGAGGCCCAGGCTAGACTCCAATTCATGATCACTGTGCCTTCCTGGGCCCTGGGATTGGAAGTGTATACCACTACACCCAGCAAAAAGAAGGGATTTTGACAGGCACAATGGAAAACATGATGGGGTTCTTTTAAAAATTAAAAATGAGAGTCTAGGGCTGGAGAGATGGCTCGGCCGTTACATGCTAGGCTCACAACCAAAAATATAAAAACGAGAGTCTAGCATGTGAGTCGCATATAAAATCCCAGCACTTGGGTACCTGAGGCAGGAGTATCCAAAGCTGAAGGACAGCCTGGCCTAGATAGTGAGACTCCATAACCACAACAAAAAACCATAAACAAAAACAGGACTATCATATGACCTAATAATCACACTCCATCTAAAGGAAATGAACAAAGCAACATCTACACTTCCTTGATTACATCACCAACTGTTCATCAAGGCCAACAACCAGTAACAAACTAAATGCCCACTAAGTGATGAATGGGTGAAAAAAAATGTTCACACACACACACACACACACACACACACACACACAGTGGAATACTATTTAGCTACTAAAATTCACAGATGGAACTAGTGGTTTTATGGTAAATGAAGTAAGACACAGAAGTGATGCTAACCCTAAGTAAAATCTGAAACAGTCCATCTTACAGTAGATCTGAGCTTAGAATGATGACTACAGAGGCTGGGGAGAGGAGAGAGGATGCGGCTGGGGGGGAAGGGTTAGCACACAGAGCTAAGCCACAATCAAACGGGAGGAAGAGGCTTTGGCGTGCTATTCCACAGCAGCATGAGGACTGATACCGTGAATGAACTGTACATTTCAGAGGGCAGAAAGGACTTTGAAAGTCTCCAACAGGAAGGAGGGATGTTTGAGAGAGAGAGGTTTATCCTGATTTAAAAATGATACAATGGACGATACGTTGGAACGTCACATTACTCCATTAACAAGCACCACTGTGTATTCTAAAGTATCAGCTAAAGCAATTTAACTGATAATTAACTAATAAAAGCAAATAAACCATTGATATGATAAAAAAAATTAAATATGAGAGAATGACTTCCACACGTTTTCTGAAAATCCACCGAGGAGTCATGCTGAAAATGGGGAGTCAGGCTTTTCAGAATGCTGGCCATGAAGTCGGGCAAAATCAAACCTTCACTCATAGACCCAAAGAAACACTGAGTCTGTCACTAAAGCTTCAGAACTTGATAAATCCCAAGCAACTATACTTGCAGAGTATGTGTCTAGAAGGAACAGATGGTAATTTACTAAAATAAAATAAACTTAAAAAGAATAACTTTCACCTGCCTGCTTGGTCACTGATGTCTCCAGCATCTGCCTAGGAAAATCCCCAGCCTGCCCTGCAATGTGAAAAGCCACCCTGAGCGTGAAGCTCACAGCAGGTCAAACAGTCTAATCAGGGACCTGCTGGATGGTTAGAAGACCATAGTTAGTGCTCATTCAGCCCAAAGAGCCCGATGTCGTCTATCCTGGCCTTTTCTAGTTTTTCACTGAACAAGGTTTCCTAACAGACCACACTTCTTGTCTCTCCGTGGGCAGGGTAAACAAAGTAAGAGAGCTTTCATGGTAACATCTGTCTGGGCTTAATTCATATCTCAGTTAGGGTTTCTGTTGCTGTGATGAAGACCATGACCAAAGACAACTTGGGCAGGAAAGGATTTATTTCATCTTATACCTTATAGCCCATCATCTAGGGAAGTTAGGGTAGGAACTCAATGCCGAAACGGATGCAGAGGCCATAGAGCAATAGTTCTCAAGTCGTGGGTCACCAACCCTTTGGAGTTCAAATGACCCTTTCACAGAGATCACCTAAGACCGCCAGAAAACGCAGATCTTCACATGATCCATAACAGAAGCAAAACAATGAAGTAGCAATGAAATTAATTTTAAGGTTGGGGGTCACCACAACGTGAGGAGCTGTACTAAAGGGTTGCATTATGAAGGCTGAGAACCACTGCCATAGAAGAATCTCGCTCAGCCTTTCTTCTATACCCCAGGAGCACCTGCCCAGGGGTCACATGGCCCACAATGGCCTGGGATTTCCCATATCAATTAGTAATTAAGAAAATATCCTACAGGCCAATCTTAGGCATTTTCTCAACTAAGATACTCTCTTCAGAGCCATGTTTAGGTTTGTGTTTGGTTGACAAAACTAACTTGCAGGATTTGCAGGCCAAAAATTGATAGAAAACTAAACCAGTGGGGAATGTTGTAATGGCAGATGGCTTTCTACTTCTGCGTGGGTAAATGTTAGCACCCGGGGGGGGGGGGGCTTCCTATGTGAACAGCATTCTGGGAGCACTTTCTGCAAAGGTCGAAATGCCCACCTTACCAGAAAGACCCGCTAGGAATTCTTCACTCACCCAGGACTGAAAGCAGGCCAAAGGTAAGCAAGGTCTGTCCTTGCATCCTACACCCCTAAACAACATCAGGCAAGTCTTCTACATCAATGCAAAGAGAAAAGGCCTTTCAGAAGCAATACTAATTGTACGTGAACTAAAACCAATTAGTCACCATGTAGTTGTTAAGAGATGGTAATTCAGCTAAGACCATTAAAACTGAAGACTTGACATTTGAAATGTTTCATTTCCTTTCTATCACTAATAAGCCAAAGAATGTCTGTCTTCCTACCATGGCCTTTCCTTGAGAACCTCCCTAAGAAGTCCAGTGTATTTTAAAGGGAAAGGAAACCCAGATGGACCTTTGAAGTTGCCTTTGATTTCTTTTAAGACTACCATGTTGATACTCAGAAGTCAGAATGCCCACCCTAATTTAAGAAGGTTATAATCCATCCCTTCTATAGTCCCTACACACACACACACACACACACACACACACACACACACACCTTCCATTTTCTCCAGAACAGAGAGTTGTTATGGAACACTGGGAAACATCACACTCTCATGCCTTATGAAAAATATACAAGGACACCACATAGGGTATTAATGGTCACACACAGCTGTATTTCCCTATCATCCAGGATGCAAAAGTAGTCAACCTTAAGGAAACTAGCAAACAGGAGTGGGGGAGGGCACTCCAACAGGCTGATCCCATCCCACTTGGGATGCTGTCCTCCTCGGGACTAGAATGAAGTGCCGGTGTAGGGGAGTGGAGAAGGAAAACTGAGCAGAATGCAATGGAGAGCCAAGAAGCTGCTGTTCTTACAGGTCGATCAGAGCCAGATGACCTGCAACACCAGCCAATGGGTAGTTTCCCACTGGGCTGTATCCAGAAAGTGAGGAAGTATCTATTAACCCTCAGCACGTGGATAGTATAGCTGTATTACCCACCCACTCAATTAGGTGATGAAACTGGTTCTCTTATCTTTGCTGTCCCTTGTCTTACCATAAACCTGGTAGCAGTCTCTCGAGATTATGAAAACAGGCAATGAATTGTTACATATTTTTTGGTTGGATGTAAGCTTGCCAAAGGAAAGGGGCACATGTTATATTAACCATTCAAATATAATCTAAAAATGAAATTCTCTAGTGGGGATGGGAAGATGGCTCAGAGGTTAAGAGCATTTGCTGCTCTTGCAGAGGACCGAGTTATTCCCAGAACCCACACGGTGGATTACAACTGTCTGTAATTGAATTCCTGGGGATCTGACACCCTGTTTTGACTTTGATGAGCACTAGGCATGCTCTGATAAACACCATGACCAAAATGAACTTGGGGGTTGGGGGATTTGGTTTATTTGCCTTACACTTCTGAGGTACAGTCTACCACTGAGGCAAGTTTGGGCAGGAATTTGAGGCAGGAACTGAGATAGAGCCACAGAGAAGCAGCGATGTGGCTGCTTACTGGCTTTCTCACTCAGCTTTCTTAACAACTCAGGACCACCAGTCCACAGGTGGCATTGCCCACAGTGGACTGGAGTATCCCACGTCAATCATTCATCAAGAAAATACTCCCATCAGATTGGCCTGTGGGCTTACAGGACAATTGGATGGAGGTATTCTGTCAATTAAAGTCCTCTCCTCCTAGATGACCTTGGCCTGGGTCAAGTTGACAAAACTAAATAGGCCACCACCCAATCTGTCTGGCTTGCAGGAAGCTCTGACAGCATGATGGGAAGGGAGAACTGCATGATGGGAAGGGAGAACTGTGAAAGTTGAGGGAGAACCTAGAAAGCAAGTTGGACTCCATGATGTCATAGGTCCCAAAGTCTCACAGAAACACAGTGTTGGCATTTAGATTGAGAGGGTTGCTTGTGAGGAGTATCAGACTAGTCACATGCATGGCCCCATCCCCAGTGGAAAGAAAAGAGTTCCAGGCAGGAAAATCAGCATGCAGATTCAGTCTGCCCTGGCCAGGAAGGAGAATGGATGCATCTCTGGACAGCCCAATTGCTCTTCCAGCTCAGAAATTATACAGCTGACTCACAGTCCTTGCCAGTACCAGCTAAAGCACACTCAGACAGAAGGCAGCAAACTGCTGCCAGACAGACAGATGACAGACAGACAGGCGGAGCAACAGAGTGGAAGGACAGACCCCGACTACACAGCGTCTGTCCAACCTGGGCAACTAAGTGGAGCAGACACCATGCAAAAGCCAGCACTATGCTACTAGGTGATCACAGAATTAGAGGAAATGTCCCCAAATAAACTAAAGTGAGAACGGGCTGAAATTCGGAGTCTGGGAACTGGCGTGAATGCACAGAGAGACCAGAACTCATAACCCAAATCACCTGGCTATCTCAGCTACACTGGGACTTCATGCTCCTTGGCAGCCAGGCACCCCAGAGTTGGGGCATATATAAAAGTGACACTGGGTGTTGTTCACTTGCAATAGCTCCAAAACAAGCTTTAAAAAAAAAAAAGACAAAGTAAATGGCACCCATAAACAAGCAGTTCTTAGTACATGGCAAACAAATCCTTGCTAAACTTGGGTGCGAGAATAGGGACACAGTAGAATTCTGAACACAGGTGTGTAGGGTTTTTCTCCTTCTGAGCCCCAAATTCTTGGCCTGTGAGCAACAGAGGAACAAAGGCTTCCTTTCCTTCCTCTTGTCTTCACTGAAAACAAATGGACCAAACGTCTAGGGAGGCGAAGTTGCTGCTTCTGCTGCAAAGGTTCTGAGCACCCCAATACGTTCTGGGGAGTCAGGGATTCTAGGACTAACCGTCTACCATTCCAGCTCTCCCCAGAGCTAATTGACAGCACAGTCCTAGCCTATGCTTAGACTTTCTTTTCTGAGAAGAAATATTGCTGAAGTTGTAAAATTCTCAAGAGTGAAAATTACGCATTCTGAAATTCTTCCGCAAAACAATACTTAGAGAGAAAACACTGCAAAATGTCTGAGCAATCAGTAAGTCAGAAATTAGGAACAAGCTTTAAAAACAAAACAAAACCCCGAATGCCTTTTAGAGGCAGAGGGCAGAGGGACACCTGTGAGTGAGCACGTCTGTCTTATCTGTGGTTTCACGAAGGAACCCCTAGGGAACAAAGCATTCCGCATACTGGGGAAACTGAGTAAGTAATATTGGAACTCTTCTTATTTAAGAAGCCACACGAAACACTTCCCTTTGATGTTGTTATTTATGTGTTATCAATGGAAGGAACTCAAAAGCAAAAAATTCTTTTTCTTCCCCTGTACACCCATGTACTGAACCTTGGGCTCAGCGCTGTGGGCACTTGTACCCATGCCCTGATTACATCTCTATTTGTTTCTTCCTCACTGGAATGATCTAGAAGTTTCCATACAGCACAAGGCCCTGACTGCAACGGTACTGCCTTGCATAGACTTCCAAATGATGAAGGAGGGGCAGCGGCTCTCACCTCAGACTGCCTAGAATTATAACTTTCATCATCATAATAGAAAGTTTTCCCTCTGGGATCTGCCTTAGAAGTTGACTTCTTGCCTGAACTCCACCCTGTACACACGAACAGGCACAGACATGCAAAACTGAAAACATTTAGAAGAGATAACATTAGCTCTACAATATGTATTAAACCCTAAGTATTTTCTAGTTTGTTTGTTTGTTTATCAGAAAGATGTGCTGGTAGTGATACTGAATTTGCTAACAGCCTCCAGCAGGGTCAAAAAACAATAGTCTGCAATCCTATCTCAAACTGATAGGCCTACAACTCAGGAGCAGGAGAAATATAAAATCTGACTCAGTCATTTCCCCTGGGGCACTCTAACCACCTTCTGCCTTTGCTCCTGGTTTGTGGGGACAAATGAGGAGGGCCCCTGCCAGCTTTAAGGCGGAGTAAGCTGCAGCAAAGAATAAAGCCTTTGACTCATGGTGGACTGGAATACCAGGTATTACAAATATACACACTGGGAAAACGGGAATCCTGAAGGTCAGGAGGAAACAGAGGCTGGGATACATTTTTTTTTTAATTTTCAATAAATTTTTTCAGACAATACATTTTAATCATACTTTCCCCTCCCTTGATTCTCCATTACCTCCTTGTCCACCCAATTTTATGTTCTTTCTCTCCTCCCTCTCTCAAGAGGAAAAGTAACAAAACCAAAACCAAAAATCTAAACAAACTGAAAAAAAAAATAAGGCAAACATATACAAGAACAAAACAAAAAGCACACAACCAAACCATGGAGTCCACTGTGTGCCTGCCAGGGCAGGGAGCCTGTGGCTTCTGTGCTCACTGAAGAGCTATTTTCACTTTCCCAGGACTTATCAAATGCAAATGGCTTCTGGGTTAGAGGCGGGACTTTGCGTCCAGTTCCTCTTTCCAGCACGTGGATCTTGTTTGGTTAGAACCTGTGCAGGTCTTAGGCGAGCTGTCACAGTCTCTGTGAATTCATGAGTGCCAACAGTCTTACTGTGTCTGGAGATGCTGTTTCATTGGGGTCATCCCCACCTCTGGCTCTTGCGTTCTCTCCACCTCCTATTTCCAATAGATTTCACTGTATCTTGAGGGGGAAGGATTTAATAAAGACACCCCCTTCAGGAATGAGGAAGAGTAGGATTCCTCCCACCCCACCCCCCCCCCAAAAAAAAAGGGAGAGCTTGACTTTAAAATGTTGAGAAATACAAACGGAGCCTAACTTCTCACTGTTTGGGATTCCTGAAGTCAAACCATGCATCCAATGTCATCCAGAAAATCAAAGGGAAAGCCAGGTCTGTGTTCCTGCCACAGCTGTCATAAAAAGTCCGTCTTTAAAGGCTATGGACGTGACACGGATAACAATAGCAGGCAACCTTCCTCAAGGAACTTTTACACAATCAATAGACTTGACATTGTACTTCTGCCAAAATATCAGAGAAACAGTGTTTCCTTAGCATGGCTCATGGTGCACACCACAGTCATCCCATGTTTATGTCACCTTCTAGGGGACTTCACTGTGATGTCCTTATCTATGCCAGAGATCTGGTTTCTTGCTTTACAAAAAAAGAAACTTGCATACCTAAAGCATTCCTGGAAGCCCCACTCATCCCGATTTTGTATATATTTTTTGTAGTAAAACTTAACTAGCATAACTGACCTTAACTTGTATAATCTCCAAGAAAATACAAGAATCAAACAAACTAATTGTAGCAGCCAGATGTGTTACCGGTCACTTTAATTGGCTTGGATTAGAAACCCTTGAAGAACCTACCCACTCTTGTCTCCCTACATCTCATAAATCCATATACTTTTAAAAGTGACACCAACTTTTGTTGATGTTTAGTTTCCTTAAATGAGTTATTTGTAAGACTTTTTCTCTTGTGTACTCCATGTTTCCTTTTTATCCAAAGTCCATAAATGTATAAACTCGATTAATTTTCTAGACAAACTGGGTTTCCTTCAAGAGGAACAGATCCTGTCCCCGGCAGCCCTGAGGACACTCTGGAGAACTGCTTTTCAGTAGACCTGACCTGAAGTTTTCCATTTTCCCATGGACACGGTTTCTTACAGGCCAAATTCTGACTATCTGGGGGAACAAGTGTCTAAACTAACTGTTACTGCAAGACTCTCCTCTGGTCTACAAGGTCATCCCACACACGGCTGTCCATCAGCACGGTGATGGTGAGGTCAAACTTAGAAACAGAGATGCCTCAGGAACTAAAAGTCAAGTGCTGGCTCAGCCATGTCTTCTTTTTATCTTTACTGAAGCAGACTCAAAGAGAACCTTGCTCTGTGAAGCAGAATATTGGAAAAGGCTTCAAATTTTATATAATTCAACTGGGTGGTGGTTGCACACACCTTTAACCCCAGCACTGGGGAGACAGGAGCAGGTAGATCTCTGAGTTTGAGGCTAGCTTGGTCTACCTAGCGAGTTCTAGGCCAGACAGAGCTATATAATGAGATCCCATCTCAAAAGGGGGGGGGGATCAAAAGTTTATATAATTCAATCACAGCTTTTTTTCTTTAGATTATAAAATGATTTCACAGTATTCTGTATAAAAATGTATCATTCAACAAAAGAAAAGTAGAAGTATGAAGCCTGCTGAACACCTTTTACATTTCTCTTACTGAAGCTGCAAGTCATGGGCTCATCTTCTCCCAGTACAAACTGCCCTGTACACCAAGGTTTTCTGTGCAATGCACAGTTTCAGCTCTCCAGCCTGTGCTCAGGGCTTTGAAATGAAACCTGGATCCTTGTTTGTATTTTCCCACCCTTTCATTAAGTTAGCTTTAGTATAAATCTTACTTTTGCCGCACGTAACAGAATAGACAGTTTTTCACTGTCTACTGCTACCCTACATTAATCCAAACTAATAACAACGGGTCTCACAAATCCCTGCTCTCCTGAGTGAGCAAAAGGAGGAGGCACCATCACTACCCCATCTCCTCGTCCATCACAGGAAACAGGAAGCACATTAGAGGTAAGGGGAAACTGGCATTGGGGGACTTCATACTACAGTAGTAAGTAAGCTCTGCTCCACCCACACTCAAGCACCTGCCAAGGGTTCCCCAAGAGGAAAGGGAGACCCAGGCTGGAGCATGGCACTGCACGGTCCTTACATGGGTAAAGCAGATAGGAATAAAGGTGGTACGGCTCATACTGACGCGACAATCTCTGAGTTAAGTGAACAGACTCCATACAACTGAAACCCAAGTACCAAGTACTATATATCACTAAAACACTTCAAAAGGACAAGAATTCAGGGAAAGGAGAAATATTCCTTTGTAAAGACAACCTCACAGATTCATGAAACTTCAAACCTCTGGATATTCCTTTTGTTTGTTTGTTTGTTTGTTTTTTGAGACAGGGTTTCTCTGTGGCTTTGGAGCCCGTCCTGGAACTAGGTCTGTAGACCAGGCTGGTCTCGAACTCACAGAGATTTGCCTGCCTCTGCCTCCTGAGTGCTGGGATTAAAGGCATGCGCCACCATCACCCGGCTCTCTGGATATTCCTTAAGACCAGTTTTTAACTGGATTTAATCTCAGAATACTAGCATCTACCAGGTTTAAAAATTAGGACAGAGAGCAAAAGGAATGACTGCAGAGGAATGGTGGACAGGCTTATTCTTCTGGGGCCAGAGGCAAGCAAGGAAAATGTCTAGTAAGGGAAACTACTAGGAAGGAAAAGACAAGGTCCTATGCCTACACTGTGGCCAGGAGACCAGAGAGGTCCATCAGCTGCACGCAACAGCGGTCTCCCCTGCAGGACACAGCAGATCACTGCCACGTGACTTCCTATAGAAGTACCTCTACCACAAGGCCAATAAAGGAAATTCAAATCTAAGAGTTCGAAGTTCACATCATCCTGCCTGGATTGTTTTTAAACATGAATTATAAATGTAAGGGCCAGAAATTGCCCCTTCAATAGGACAGCTATCACGATGCTCTCCACAGAAGTTCAGGCAGGCCTGTTTGCATTACACCCTCTCCTTCCCTGCCCTTATCCCTTACCGGAAATGCCAATCTTATCTCTTAACAACAGCTGATAATACAAGTCTCAGGCATCAGTCATCCTAAAATGATGGGAACACAAGAACAGCAGCTGCTTCTGAACAGACAAGACGGGTTCACTTCTAGGTTTAGCCACAATTGCTTGGTGGTCTCTATCCTCGTTTTTCTTTTTTCTTACTATCAAAGCAGTCTGGGCCGTCTTTTAGAACGGCAAAATAAACAGAGTATATTGGCTAAGCAGCGCAGTGCTGCCGAGCTCACGCAAAGTCCCAGGTTTGATCCCCAGCTCTTTTCAACCTGCACAACTCAAAAGGTTCAATTATTTTCATCCCGACAATTCATGGAAAGTATTTTACTCATCAAGAACTGTTACTCGTGGTGGCAATGGCTAATATTACTGAACACACTTTTACATTTTTCAGAACAAAATAAGTGCTCCGTGTGAAGTCTCTCATTTGAGGACAAAAAGGTACATTTATTGCTATTTTACAGATAAGAGAGAGGCCTACAGATTTCCCCAAGGTTACAGAGGGGGTTGTTTATAAGATAGATCACTGTGATGGCTATCTAGGAGCTAATCAGAAGAGGAATGGAAGGGAGTGACAGTTTCATGGGACTGGGGTGCCTTACGTGATACACAATACTGTTTCACCACTTAAGGCTTTTGGAAGAACTCAGCTTGGTATGAACCACACTCACAAGAACAGCTATTAAAGCCTGGATAAAACATAACCAAAAGTCTCAAGATACTGATTGTCGGAGGTGAGTCCTTCCTGCACACCCACCGCACGGCAAGGAGAGAAGGGTTGCGGCTCCAAAAGCCATTCAAGTCCTTCTCAAGTCTCCCAACTTAGGGTACTTATCTCAACAAAAGATTATCATTTTTGAATGGAAGAGCAAATCCACCACACTGTCCTATAAACCACTCCCCACTCCACCCGACTCTCAGCCAATTCTAGTATGTCTTCCCTAATGCCCAGAGGCTGTAATAAAACCCCAGGTGTCAAGAACATAGACTAACACTTTTGAAGCTACTAAGTTACTTCCTTGACTCAAAGGCTGAATGCTCTATAGCCCCAGGCTGTAAAGAGGTTGGTGACCTCAGCCAGGGCTGGAGGGTAGTGGTGCCTAAGTACTTGGGGATAGAGTCCAACTTCTGAGAGAATTATATTAACAATGTCACTTTCCTTGTTGAAATGAGATCTTACTGTCATTGGAAGGTTCTTCTTTTTCTTTTCTTTTTTTTTTTCTTTTTCTTTGAGACAGGATTTCTCTGTAGCTTTGGAGCCTGTCCTGGAACAAGCTCTTGTAGACCAGGTTGGCCTCAAACTCACAGAGATTTGCCTGCCTCTGCTTCCTGAGTGCTGGAATTAAAGGCATATGCCACCACCACCCAGCTAAGAAAGTTCTATATTTCCTCTCCAGACTGGAGTATCACTGAACAATTTTCTACCTCCTCCTCCGTAAGAGGGGAATTTTTAAAATGTCAAAACACTATGATAATCCAAAGACAAAACAAAACAAACTCATGAGTCCTATTAATCTTCCTGGTTTTGGATACATGAATTATGAGGGGGGTCTGTCTTCTCAGTACACATCAGTCAGAACCACTACAAGCCCTCCAGAAGATGGAGTCACTCTGGGCTGCTCTGTTCTTTGGTAATGGCCACATCTGGCTAGACAGGTTAGACGTTCAACTGAAATATGACACTTTCACTCCCATGCTTTTAATTGATTTTAACCTTAGGAAAGTGTGAGATAAAGAGGTTCTGTGGAGTTAGTGGGCTTGCTTGCTTTAAGCTTTGTTTCTGTTGCTGTGATTCAATAACCTGGCACAGGTAATCTACAGGAGAATGGGTTTATTTTAGCTAACAGTTCCCTGAAAGAGGGAGGGTGAGCCTGGCCTATCCAAATAGGAAGTTAGGATATGAAACTTTAGAGCCCATCCCCTGTGACACTCTTCCTCCAGAAAAGACATGTTTCTGATAGTGTCTATAACCTTCCCAACAACGCAGCCAGCTGGGAACCAAATGTTCAACACATGAGTCTATTGGAGACATTTCCCATTCAAACCACAACCGTTCCCAACTGAAATCCAGTCCGATTTTATCTTAAGAGCATGGCAATGTCTGTATTTCAAATAAAGTCACACTCCAAGGCCCTAGTCAACGAATTTTGTGTGGATTCTATTTAAACCACCACTATGGCTCTCTCTAACGCAGTGGTTCTCAACTCGAGTCGCAAGCCTCTTTGGAATCAAACATCCCTTTCACAGGGATCTCGTATCGGACGTCCTGTGTAATAGATATTTACATTACAAATCATAACAGTACCAAAATTACAGTTACGAAGTAGCAACAAAATCATTTTATGGTTGGGGGGTCACCACAACATGAGGAACTGTATTAAAGGGTCACAGCATTAGAAAGATTGAAGACCACTCCTCTAAAGGCCTAATTTTGTTTCCCCAGTCATACTTTTTTTCCACTGGGGAGATGCAATACATGTTTACTCATCTCAGATAGAAGCTCACAACATACCGAAGTATGGGTACCACCAAGTCCAATCTGGTGAGTTTTATCATGGCAGCTTACAGGAGTATGAGTGAGGGTTACTGACAGGAGCAGGAAAGACTCAAAGACAGCTGCATCACTAAAGTCCACCCCAGCACGGGTGACAGCTCACAAAACTGGGAACCAGGAACAAAGCATACACTGTAGACAGCTCTTCAGAGCCTCAGAAGGTCTAAACTTTTTCCCAGACAGCCAGGTAGGTTTCTGCTTCTACCAGGCAGCATGTCTGGTGTGTTCATTCTTTTTGCAGCTTGACTTCCCTTTGTCTGAGAATGACTACCAGCTTTTAATGTTTATTTTAGCCAGAATGGCCTAGTGAATCTGGTCAGTTTCAGGGACTTCCTGAAGCTATTTTGAGTTGTTTACCTTCCTGCTATCAAGCATTTCCCTGCAGGATGGAACATTTCCATCTTGAAGCAAACTGTTACACAACACTCCACCTTCCCCTCCTGCACCTTCTCTCCACACCCTCCTCCACAACGACCCCTGAGTCTTGGAGGGGGTGACTTAAATGTCCACCTTTGGCTACAAATTAGGCGACTGTGCCATAGCTAGTTACTTGTTCTCCAGAGCATCACTAGTGGTTATAAGGTGAGGTTGACAATGGTTATCTCTAGGCACAAACACATTTAGAAGGCTATTTGACAGGCCCATCCCATCCATCTAGTAAAGCAATAAAAGTTGCTTCCTCATTGGGACCTATGACCTCCCTGATCACTTAACATTGTGTGACACAGCTTCTCATGGGGAGATGACACACATGCCTACTCAACCCAAAGAGGAACATCACAGAACCAAACAAGTTG
Source organism: Microtus ochrogaster (assembly GCF_000317375.1). Lineage (NCBI taxonomy): Eukaryota > Metazoa > Chordata > Mammalia > Rodentia > Cricetidae > Microtus > Microtus ochrogaster. The sequence goes on from NC_022011.1 coordinate 72,246,753, forward strand.
GAAATGAGTGAGCACACAGTCCTGGTTACAGAGAACAAGTCATGTAACCAAGGCTGGGAGGCCTGAGTGGAGAGCGTCCTTGGAGGAAATACCATAGAGCTGTCCTTCCCGGGATGCTGTGTGTTAGTGTGTGTTTGTGTTATGACAGCTGTTGCATGGCTCGCGCTACAGGTAATGAGACAGGCAGCTAAGGATGGGTCATCAGGATTGAGAGTGTCTGTGGGAGGAATCCCTAGATGGTAGTCTTCGTCTCCGTGGTATGGCAGGGCGTGGGGGGAGCATGCCTGCTTGATGAGCCGAGTCCATCAGGTGACTGCACAGCAGATGTCCTGGAAACAGTGAAAGGTTAGAGGAAACTTCTCAGCCTTTAAGATCAGTGCACAAGGGTCAAGACTGTCAGCAAGTAGCAGCAGAGGTTGCCTGGCCTGCTGTGTGTCATTAGAAAGGCACCTGAGGCTGAGAAGGCATTGACAGCCAAGTGGAGACTTTTTTGTGTATAGGAGCAATGGTCACGAGAGAGAGAGAGATGGCCAGTGCCCTCTGTGTTAACCTCCGATTTAGAGAGTAAATCAGATAAACAAGAGGATGGGACAGACATGGTAAAAGGGACAGAAGATACCTTCAAGCCTAACCTTTAGTAGAAAAAGAGGGAAAACCTATAATCCAGCATGCAGATATGGGTAGTAAGAATGGTCCAGTGCAAAAAACCTAGGAGATGAGGAAATACTCAGCACTTCCAACTGCTTCCAACTGCTGAAATTAAGGAAGACTTAAACAGGCAATGAAAGAGTCTGTCTCAGTTTGGCTTGTGAGGCTGTGGGACATGGAGCAGATGGGACCATTCAGACTTCTGTGGAGGCAGGAAAACCCAACAATGTAACTACCCATTCCTCCCTAAGGCAATGGCTGCAAAACCATGAGAAGTCAGTCCCTGCTGTGCTAGCTTATCAGAGTCGCTAGAACACTTGGTTATCTCCATCTTAAGTCCCCATAAATGGAATGGAAAACCATAAAAAGGGGGCAAAAAGAAGGCAGATGCTTTTGAGGGAACTGGGAATAAAAAGAAGTTGTGTTTGAACCCCATCTCACTGGTCAAGATAGAACTATGTTCACAGAGGAGTTGAAGAAAAAAACTGATCCAGCAGAGGCCTCAATGTTCATATGGAACCTTAGTGGCTTTACTGAGCCTTTTGTGGGCAAAAATATGATAAAACTGAAAAGGCTTTGCCAGGTCTCCGTGACTTAGACCAGCATGCAGAGTATCCATGGAGTAAAAGAACAGATAGAGTCACTAAAGAAACGGTCAAAGAGGAAGAGGTCTGCCTGGGTTATTCAAAGACAAATGGGACACAGCAGTTGTGTCAGGGTGGAGTTCCTAGAGAAAAAACTGATAGGAATCCAAATTGCTTGTTAAGGCGTTTCTGGGGGCTTTAAAGCCCGAGGAGCAGCTCACCGAAGACATCCGTGCTAGAACAACTCGGATGAAAATGATCAAGACTACCCTAAGGGTGGGTAATGTTTGCCCCATACTGAGGAGGGTGGAAATGGTTTGCCTGGACAGGAACTCCCCAACAACAGCCAGGCATGGTGGATGGAGAGGCAACAGCTATAGCGCAAACCCAGGGCCTGTCTGACCCAGGGAGGCAGAAGGTGCAGCAGAGAAGAGCAAGACCATTGACCCTGGGGCCTGAGCAGATTAAGTCAGGTCCACTGAGTGTACCAAGTGAGGAGAAATGTTGTAGGGAAGCTCCATGGAAGGGCTCAAGACAGGGAAACCCAACAGCTCAGAGAGGGAATGACTGAGGATCACAGGGAGCTAATTAAGTTAGCGCCTCCTACCCATACCCGTACCCAACCCTGGTCTCTGGAGGAAGCAACTGATGTAAACGGATGGAACCTGTCCATGTCGGATTCAACCGTGCTTACGTCCAACTTCAGTATCTTCTTCACGGTGAACTTCTGAGATCACCTGACACTTGCTAGGAACAGATGACAACAGACTTTCAGGGTGACTCACCAAAGCAACTTTTGTAACCCCACTATCTGTGATGAGACAGTAGTTTAGGATGTTGCCTTGTCCCACCCATCCTCTGGAAGAGGTTTTGCTATAACAGATCACAAAATGCTGATCGCTGAGTGTTTTTGCAGACTTGGAAAGCCACTGGAGATACAACCAGGCACAAGGGGACTTCTTTACATCCCTACCAGAGCTGGGTTAACTGAAAGGGAAAGATATCCAAAAAGTACCCTACCTGGGTAGAAATGGATACTCACAGAAGCTATAAGGTTACTGAATGAAAACCCAGTGCCGGGGAGAGCTATGCGCCTATGAGATGTTGGCCAGAGAAGCCCAAGGTCCTACAAACCCATAAAGGCTATTGCTGCTGCTCTTGGTGGTACGCCAGAACTCGATGGTAAGACCATATTGCTGAAAACCACATTTTGACTACGGACATGAAGAAATGAAGCCGGGATTTAACCGGAAACACCCACCCTGCTGGCTCTTTTACAGTGCTGGAAGAGGCCGTCTGGCTGTGGATGGAGAACTGTTAGCAACATTCCTGTGTGCCTTAATGTTGACGTACAAGGCAGGATATGCCTGCCTGTCCACTGGGGACAAGACCAACAGCTTTCTGACGGATTTACAGCCTGCTCCACAAGTGGGAGTTGGTACTGTAAACCAGGACAAAAAGCCTGTGGCTGGGAAGGTCATAGGTCCCAATGGGGAAGACACTTTTATTGTTTTACTACATGGATGTGATGAGTCTGTCAAGTTGCCCTCTAAACATGTGTGTTCATGCCCAGAGATAACCACTGTTGTCAGCATCAACCTCAGAATCACTAGAGTAGAGATCCTTTGGAGAACACGTATCTGGAGAACTCGGGGCACAGTGATGCCAAAGAGGCCAAACCAAATTCCTCATCACAGGTGAGCAGCTATCGCTACTCAAGGTTCAGGAATCATTGTGAACAAATGAATGAAGGGGACAAAAGAAGGTAAGGACAGGAGGGAGGGGCGGAGTGCTATGTAACATTTTCCTCTAAGGCTGAAATGTTCCATCCTGGAGGGATGACTTCTAAGCAGGAAAGTAAATAATTCAAAATAGCATCAGCAAGTCCCTGAAACTGACTAGATTCCTAGCTATCCCCCTAACAGAATAAACAATAAAAGCTTACTATACGTCTCAGATTGAGCTAACCTACAAAGAAGACTAACAGCTCAACCAAACTACCAAGAAGACTCTTAAAACCAGACCAGCTTCCTGGAAGAAGCAGAAACCAGCCCAGCACTCTGGAAAAGGTATAGACCAGAATCTGCTACATGCAGGCTTTGTAGTGTGCTCCAAGTTACCCTGTTTTGTGAGCTGTCACCCATGCTGAGGTGGGCCTTGGTAATGCATCTTTCTTTGAGTCATTTCTATTCCTGAAACTAACCCTTGCCCATTTCGTCTACGTAACCCCAATTGGTGGTATCCATCCTTTGGATTGCTCTAGGATCCCCGTCTGGGGTGGGTGTAGGTGTGTATATCATAAGTTTTGTTACACGTTGGGAAAACACAATGTTATTAGAAATTAGCAAACGTCCTAATTTATTTCTGCAGTATTGCTACTTGCTACAGAACAAGCCTAGACTCCAGTTCTTTCAGTCAAATTTAAATCTTTGGTGATAATGGTCATTCCGAAGTGGTACTCCTCCAAACCTAGGGGGTGACTTTGAAGGAAGTGGTACAGCACTGGGGATGAGAAGGTGGACTCTGAAAAGAGACTGCCAGAGTTGAGATGTCACCGTGGCCACGCTCTATTTCCCCCAGTCTTGATGTGTAACACAAGGACTATGCCACCTAATCCACTCCAACTTGGAGTTGATCAAAACACTGTGCCCGTACAGACGACAGAGCCCCCAAGAAAATGTCAAGCTTGGAGGAAGTGCTCAGGCAGTGCTGTCTGCACCAGACCCACCTTTCCCAGGACCCTCCCTCAATATGCCACGGCCTGTTCTAATCTTAAAGCTGACCTATACACAGTACGGCTACAGTCTCTCACCTCCTACTCACAGGCTCCTCCGCACAAGCACGTTAAAGACAGCAGACAGCGTGGAACAAATCACACTGGGAGATCAAATGACAAGAGAGAAAAGGCAGGTGGGGGGAAGGGGAGGTGGTTCCCTAGAAAAAGCTATCCTGCTCAGAACCATCAGCGTGCCTGCACTTTTTTACTGGCTAATCTAATGTGTACGATCGACCTTTGCTCACAGAAGCTAAAAACTGAAGCTGGTACTGTCAATCCTAACACTCCATGAAAAGATTGTGTTTCTGGACTAACTTGGGGGTCTGAAAAGTAACAAAATTTCAGGAGGAAAACTCGGGAGCCAAACCATCAAATCCAGGGGATGGGTGTGTGTTCTGACTGTAAAAATCTCAGCTCAGGAAATATTTCCTACTATGCAGTAGGAAGATTGCTTTGTTTTGTGAGAAGGCCTAGCTAGCCCAGGCTATCTGGGAATTCCCCATGGAGTCCAGGCTGGACTCCAACTATTGATCCTCCTACACCAGCCTCACCAATACTGTGATTACACATGTATGTATACAACCACACCCAATGGTTTTGCTAATGTAAACATAATCTTATTAATGTAGATTAAACTATGATCTAAACAGCTATTAAGAAATCGGTTTGTGGGCTAGTGTTTATTTACAATCAAACCAATTGTTACTAATTAAAATGTGTCCCTTCCAAATTATATCTATCCCAAATACATTGAAATTATTCTTGCCCATCCTTGCCCAGCATTAAGAGACTAGACCTTTAGAAAGGAATTTAAGTTATGAGGGCGGAACCCTCAGGGCACCTCTATAGGCTCTATCTACTGCAGATGTGCAGCCTGAAAAAAGCCCTTTCCAGAGAGAATCCTGCCAGCAGCCAATCTCAACATCTACCTCTTGGAATTGAGAGAAAGAAATTCCCGACTTCCATAAACCACCATAGCATCTCCTTCATTGGAGCTGCCCAAGATAGCAATCACACACCTCTTTTCACTCAGAGTTACATTCCATTTCTCTCAGTATTTTTCACCGAATGTAGGATTCCACAATTATTTATTCCAATTAGTCTCTCTGGTTAGCTGGTGGTCCTCTCTGGTGCATTCATAGTGAATTGTGATTCCACGTAACCCGTCATTCCTTCTAGGTGGTTGTCATCTGAAGAACTGACAAGCATGCTTGCTACATGGTTGTAAAAGTTGCCGTTTTCAATAAATTTGATCACAAGATATTCGGTGTGTTTATCAAATCTGACAACTCCAAGTCCGGCTGTTTCTGCCTGTTTTTCTCACTAGCTACACAAAAGCCCTATATAGTGTATGATGTGTATAAAAAATAGCATTTTTAATTGTAAGAGGCTGGGGTGCTTATAATGATGAAAAAGGGGGAAAGGGTTACATTATATACCAATTCTTTCTATCAGGAGGAGTGAATTCTTTTTACAGGAGGGGTGAATCGGATCTAGGTGAACCTCTACATTTTAGTAAGAGTTCTGAATCACTAAATATTGTTTTCCCTAAGATGAACAATAATGAATTTTACTGGAAAGTTATGGGACCAGAGACTGAGTTTCTAGGGATGGTGGCAGGAACTGCCATGGCCTGGAGGCCTCTTGCCTGGGCTGACAGACTACTGATTAATGGTAGGGGTTCTGTGTGATGGAACAAGCCCTAAAACTGCTCCTATACCTTCTGCCAAAGGAAGTCCCGCCTTATCTGGGGTGACAGCAAGGAAGATGTGGAGGTCAACGAAGAAGAAAAACTGCAATTTGTCACCATCCCTGTACTTGGTCATTGAGATGCTTTGGGTTCTACGTCTTTCACACCAGACCCTTAGTTCCTTGATCCCATCACACCACACACACACACACACACACACACACACACACACACACCCCAGAGAGTTGAAAAAGTACCAAGTAAAAATGTGGCAAGAAAGAAAACAAGAAAAACAGCAAGCAGCCTCTCCTCTTCCTGGGTTTCAGCCAGGCCCTGGAATTCTGGTGGCCCTGGGGTTTCTGCTGGCTCAGCACCTATGCAGCCTGCGCCCTGTCACCCTTTCCTGCAGACACTCAGGTGGCTCCAGTGCAGGAGTTCAGCTATGCCAGGACTCAGGTTAATGGCGTTTCCCAGGAACATGTGCTGTGGCGTTTCTTATATCAGCTTTAAGTGAAGCATCCCTGTTTTTCTGTGGAGTCAATTCTGACTCAATTACTCATGAACTTGTCAATTCTTCACCAAGCTCCCTGTACACTTCCTGCCTTTATCACCCTGTACACTTCCTGCCTATATCACCTCTGGGCTTAAAGGGAACCGTTATGAGACAGTTCATTCTACCACTGAAAGGACACACAACTCTCGGAGGGACTCCTCGGGTTTCTGGGAGTTTCTGAATCACACATAGAACCTCTGATGTCCCCACCCTGTTGGGAAGGCATGACACAGACAGAGACAAACATTTCCATTTTTGAGATTCTGACTGAGACCACATTCAAGAAATAGCAAAGCAGGAGACAGTAGGGCTGAGAGAGTCTGTCGCTGAGATTCCAGGGGTACCGCTCATATAAGCTCAGTCCCATGCATGGTCCCTTCAATGGATTTGCATCCCTAGGGTCCTTCGACTGTGTCTATGCCTTTTGCAAAGCAGCCACCACCCAGTCCCCCATTCCCTACAGGCTCTGTCTTCCAGCTCTTTAGATGACACGGGAGAGCCAACAGGAAAAGGCGTCTCCTGATTCTAAAACTGCACCCTCTCTGGTCACACCCTCCAGATCCTCTTTGAGACTAGCTGAGCCAAGTGATTTCTGTGTCCCTGCTCTGACACTACAAAGCACCCACCCAAGTGAGAGAGAGGTTCCATGTCATGTCATGAGTTCAATGTCCAGCTCTCTAGGTTACAACTCTCTGTGCCTCCAGAGGTTAAAACAAACATAACCGGTTGCTTTGAAAATCCCAATAACTACATTTTGGGCAGAAACTACAGGGCACCTATGGTACCCTTCCTAATCCTCAGGGCTGCCCAGCAGGGACACAAGCTTGCTGAAATAATGACCCCTAAGCATGTCTAGCGTCACACAATGGAAGCGGTTATTGAAAATTGGGCCTGAGTAGATTGCTGGGTTCAATACCGTAAGGAAAAGGGTTTTGACAGAAACTCTGTGAAGAGAACCAGCAAATATCATGCCCTTAACATACCTACAAATTGCATAAATATAATGCTACAAAGAAAGAGACAGGCTCTAGGGTCCATATATATTCAGCAATCTAGTTGGTAAGGAGAAACATACCCAGGAAGAAGGTTAAGGAACAATGCATGTAGCCCTTTCATACAAAGAAGGGTCTCTTGAACAAAGAAATGACTAATTTAGCTGACTCTCCTAAAAATTAATGCCACCTGCAATTTGCAATGTAACAAAAGGGAATTTCTTTTAAACACGAAGGCTAACAAAAGCGAAACACGGGTTTGTTAACGTAGCACATATACATCTTTAAGTTCTTAAGTTCCTATTTAAGTATTAAAAAGTTCGACTTTAATCCCACTTTACCTTCTCACCCCACTGCTCTGAATCTCGACGTCGTAACAATCTTCCCTAATAATGATAGGAGTCACTTCCCTTCCTCAGAGGCAACCTGATGCCTTCAGACTGGTGGCCCAGGAATCCGCTTCTCAGTACTGAGAGAGTGGCTGGGTTTTTCCAGCACACCTCCACACACCTCTCAGGTGCGGTAGATGAAAACACCACAGCCGAGTTCGGGCAGAAGTTTCAGGCAGACCTTAGAGACAAGGGGGAGGTGAATGGAGGTGGGGAGGCATTCTGCCGTTCTCCGGCTACTTGAAATGCTCTAAACAAAAGCTTAGAAAAGAGGAGTGAAAAAGAAACTTCTAGAAGCTGGGAGGAACTTCCGGCCAGAAAGGTAAAAATGGACCTTGTTGAGACAGAGCAGGAATTCTCAAGCCCCTTGAAGGCTACAGTTTCAAGAGATGCTTCTAGAATCATTTATGAACCAATCTACAAAAATATGTATCTTCTACCCCAAAAGAGAAAAACGTCCCTCTGACTATGTCTTCAGTATAATACTCCCACCATGGAAGTTCCTGTAACTATCAATGTGTCATTAAGTATTTTGGCCTCACTCACAGGCCCAACTGATGAATTTTGCCTCGAACAAATGTATGCTTAGTACAAGGCTGTTAGGGATAAAATGCATTCCAGACTGGAATTCTCACCTCCCAGAATCCTGGAATGTGACCTTTTTACCGTCAATGTCTAAACTGAGGGACCCACACACCGTGACTGGTACGGAGCACGAAAAGGAAAATCTGGGCACAGGGAAACACGGTGAGAACGTCGTACAAATGCTGGAGTTACAATGCCATGTCAGGAAATAGCAAAACGCAGGCGAGAAGTCTGCTGCAGGGCTCTCTGGGGTCCTGCAGGGGCGGCACGGGCCTGCCAGCACCCTCACCGCAACAGGCAATGACCCTAGTGAATGGGACTTCGTCACAGTGGCCCTAACATTACTGCACAGTGCTTCAGCGCAAACACGCATGTCACTAACAGCAAGTTTAAAGGTGGACGCTGGCATGTCCTTCCAGGTAGCCTTCTGGGTTTTACCACAAAAAATCTTTAAAATTTAAAAGAAAATGACTAAAGGTAGGGCTGGGGAGATGGCTCAGTTGGTAAAGCGTTACAGAAACATGAGGACTGAGTTCATATCCTAACACCTATACTCACAAATAGGAGAGAGGAGAGAGAGGCAGAGAAGACAGGCAGGCAAGGATAGAAAGACAGAGTGAGGAAGATGGGAAGAGACAGACGGTCTGGCCAAACCCGTGAACTCCAAGTTCACTAGGGATCTGTCTCAAAGATAAGGTAGAGGGTGATAGAGTAAGACCTGACATCTATTTTTGGCCTCCATATGCGTGCATTTGTGTGTGTGTAAGCACGCACGCGTGATACACATACACACATGGATGGACGGACAGACAGAGGCAGACAGAGAAACAGAAAGTCACTATAGGGCTGATGACATAAACACGAGAATGCCTCCCCATACATAACCAAACTTATCTAAGATTGAACTCAAAGTCAAAACAAAGCAATGAATCAAACCCAACTTCACATGGTTTCACTTGGTGTGCATCTTACACAGGCTCTGTTGGACTCACTTAGTGTACACCTTACACAGACTATTAAACAGATATCATCATCATTTGCTTTGGCTTATGCTCTTCCTACTCCTCTTGCACACCTTTTGGTAGCAGTGCTCACGAACAAAGAAGGAGCTACCTATGAGGAGTAAGCCAACTATGCTGTGAGGACCGAACACAGCCCACACCGCCTTTTGCACTTAGGTTTTACAACAGCCATCCACAGCTGCTTCTAAGTTGCAAACTTGGTCCTAACTATGGCAGAGACTTGGAGAAACAAAGCCTGAACATCTATCAGCGCAGCACTAGGTCATCCATGAAAGGCACCAACAACACCACCATAGCACACCTCCAGCAATTATTCCCCTCGATCACCAAGAATCCCAGTTCCTCTGGGTCCTGTTTCCAATCCTACTTCATAAATCTGACCAGGTAACAACAAGAAGGGACCTTTCAGAATCTGAAATACTTTCTCCCTTGAACTTTCTTCAACACTTTCCAGTTTTTCCACGTCATTCTCACGTTGTTTTTGAGACCGAGTCTTGGAAGGCATCTATGGCAGCCGAGAACTCAGACTCCTCCTACATCTGATTCTCTAGCGTTAGCATCAGGCGTAAGCTACCAATACTTGGCTTTCTACCACATCTCCTCAGAGCAGTCAACTGTAAGTGCTACCACGCCACACATGAGCAGCTTGCGTTTGCAGTATCTCAGGGACAGCCGGGCGAGTGGCCACTCAGAACACATGGTGGGCATCCCAGATGGGCTCTCGACACCGCGGGATTGCGAAGCCTCAGCTGTGGTCTCCTTCACACAGGAACTTGCACCTAGAAACCACAGAGCAAACCCTGCATGCTAGAGTAAGGGAGGCAGGAAGAGGCTAACAGGCAAATTTGCCTACCCACAGCCAATTATATGGAAAAGACAAAAACTAATTTGGAGAACAAAAGAGTATTCATTAATAATGGTGTGTGGGTTTTCCAGATCACTGGTACTTTACACTGGGTTGATTTCCCAAAAGTCACAGGTATCCTTATTTGATAGAGGCCTTGAAAAAGTCAGAAAAGAGGTGGGGAAACCGGCCTTTAGAGTGAGAAATTAAAAGAGAAACAAAAACAACAACAGAAATGAATGATTATTCAACACAGCACTGCCGAAGGCCTACTCAGGTCAGAGAATGGCTTTCAAACACACAACAAATTCTGAAGCCCCATCAACCATTTTTTTTTTAAAGACAGACACTGTACTAATTATTCCTTAGGAGAACCTTGATGCAAGAGTGTGGCACACTTGGAAAAGTGAAAATGGTAACAGTAGGCCAAGGCAGTGCTGGATCCAAAAGCTGAGCTTTTCAAACTGGGAGACAGGACCATGACTGCATGGCTTTGGATGTCAGTTCCTAGGGAGGAAATGAAAATCGGGTAATCTCTGCTGCCCCTTCCAACATCAAATGTTCCTTGAAAGTCACCGTTGCTCAAACTATTTCTCAACATATTGTTAATAATGCAGGGTTAAGGAATTCCATGATCAAACAATTCCAGAAAATGAATGAAACACATACAACTGGACAAATGCCTTCACTGCAGAACTTCAAAAACGTCTCTGAAATTTTAAACTGTAACTCTCCTAGGCAGCACTACACAGCACGTGATATTGCCAACCTTCTTTGAACACTGAATACTTTAATTCCTGGAAGATTTTCAACGTTTAATAGAATCTGAGAATCTCAGCGAACATAATTGGGAAACAGCTCTAAACAACAAACTTCAGGAATCAAACTTTTAGAACCAGATACCAAGAGAAGCAAGATGCTTAACAGTGGGGGCATCCACGCAAGACCCCATAAGCTTCGCGGGTTTGGTTACAGGTCTGGGCGGTCCCAGCAGGACAGGCACACCAACTGTGCAAGCTTTCTCCGGTGAGAGCGAAAAGGCTGTTCAGGTGCTGCTCACCACATTCCCAGCTCATGACTGGAATGATGACTCTCTTCTCCAGCTGTTACAAACACACAATTTCCCTGTAAACGGACTTGCGAGGGGACACTTCAAGGGAGGCAGAGACTAGTGAGGGCCAGCTGTGTCAGATGTCACACGTGACTCCATCTTCCATCTCAAAAAATGTCAAGCAGCCATGATCCAAATTTTGCGGGGGGGGGGAGGGGCTGAGAAAAGACCTAGGAAACACAAGGAATGTGCTCGCAACCATAAATCTAACGAATTAGTCAAAATCCACACCTGTTTGCACATTTTATCTTTCAAAGTAATTTGTGATGCTTTCAGTGTCGGTGAAGTTTCCTAAGTGAAGTTTACCTTGTAGGTCAGACGGGGGGGAGGGGGGGAAGGGAAAAGAAAAACCAACCAAACCACAATATTCAGTTTGTGGTTCACAGCGGGTTGACATCTCCATGAAACAAGAATCGATGTAAGGGTATGAAGGTACAGTCCTCTAATCCCTAGATTTGGGAGCATGGGAGAAAAAAAAAATTATGATCCCAAAGGCCAGCCTGGGCTACAAAGGGAGATCCTGTTTCATTTAAAAAAAAAAAAAACTTTAATACAACTCATTTTTAAAAGCTTAAAACAAGTGACAGGTGGTGGTGGTACACGCCTTTAATCCCAGCACTCGGGAGGCAGAGACAGGTAGATCTCTGTGAGTTCAAGGCCAGAATGATCTACAAGAACTAGTTCCAGGACAGGCTCTAAAACTACACAGAGTAACCCTGTCTTGAAAATCCAAGAAAAAATAAAAATAAAAGCTTCTAACAAAAGTTACAGGGAGGCATACTTACGCGAGCATTGGAGAGCACTCCTTAATAGTGAAGGGCATCCAAGTCCTTGCCCCACACAAGGAAGACAGTCACTAACCTTACATTTATCTACCCCCAAAATGCCACAAGGTAAGGTCATGGTTTCTGCTCTCATTCTCAAACTTCAGTCAGGGGTGACAGGATTCTAACCCTGCGTATTTACCAGGGCAGGCCCCATTCCTAGGAGAAGTTAGTCAACATAAAAGGGACTCTGACTTCATTTTTTTAAAAATGTGTACCTTTTGTTTTGTTTTAGTATTGTCTTATTTTCTTCTTTTTAAGTCATTTTAATTTTAGGTTTTTTTTTGAGTGAGAGTAAGAAAAAGAATATGAAATTGGGTGGGGAAGATGTAGGAGGAACTGGGGGAGGGAAAAGAATATGGTCAAACTATGTTGTAGTTAAAAAAAAACCTGACCGTGAAATAACAAGGCTTTTTTTTTTTTTTAAACAAAATCCCCTCACTCTCCAGACTTTTCTTGTGTCTGAAGAAAAAGGCCACACTCCTGATCCCGAACACACACAACCGCCCTTGCCTCCTCAGCATTCCTAAAAACACTCTCAACTCTTAGACAGCTCCCCCTGGACCGATGGCAAACACCGCACAGACCCATTCTCCAGAACCCACCCTGGTTTATTACTGAAGAAAAGATCAGAATACCCCGCTGACACAGGCTGCCCGGCTCTCACCACCGCTACCTCACCCCATTTCAGTGCTCACCAACTCCCCAAAGAACTCCAGATGCTCCCATCAGACTCCTGCAAACAGCCGCCCCCCTCTTGATTCCGTCCTGTTTCTCAGTACAGAAGACCTAACACCCCTCTGTCTTCCTCCTAGTGGCTCCGTCTCACACCTCACCCAAGCCTGTCACTGACATTCTGACATCCAGTTCCTGTAGGGCTAACACTTACCTTGGTCTTTCTTTAAAGAAAGCCTGCTTCCGCGGCTCTTCCAAGTGCCTTGGCCGCAGATTTTAAAACAGACTTCTGCAGTCTGTCACTCTTAACTGGGAGGGACTCCTTTCCTTTTTCTTTTTTTTTTTTTCTTTTTTGGTGCCTGACTTTCCAAAGACACACCCTCCTCACTCATCTATTCTTTAAACCTTCTGGAATGTGCTTCCTCCTGCTCCCCCCTTCCTGCCCCATCGCACACATAGAGCTCTGTGGAAACTTCAGATCCACAGACACTCAACAGGACCTCCCGACAGACAATTCTAACTGCCTTTCACCAGTCTTTGTCTTCCATGACCTCTGGGCATCATTTACTAGAGCCAACCAGCTCTCCTTGAAAGGGCTTCTCAGTCTCTGCCTTGATATTTCTGTCACCTACTGCGTCAAAGGCAGGGCTGCTCCTTCCTGGTTAGAACTCACCTCCCCAAGGTTTGACTTAACTTCTTTTTTTGACACCCCGCTCCCTGGAGTGTGTTCATTTACCCCAGTGCTCCTCTCCCCAGGCTCCACTTCTACACTGTAACTGCCTTCTGAACAAACTCGGGATCATCGGAGGGGAAGAATAACAAGCAACTGGTGGAGCTAAGTTAAAATGGTCAGGGCAAACTCATTGCCTTTCCATAGAAACTTCTTCCTTATGTGGCAATGAATCCGCTAGCCCCTTCTTGTGACCTGTACAACTGTCATATTCCTGTTGAACTGGGAGATGTTTTAACCTGTGGCACCTGTCTTGTTTTGTTTTTGTTTTTTTTTCGAGACAGGGTTTCTGTGTCACCCTGGCTGTCCTGGAGCTCACTTTGTAGACCAGGCTGGCCTTGAACTCAAAAGAGATCCACCTGCCTCTGCCTCCCAAGTGCTGGGATTAAAGGCATGACCCCCCCACACCTCCTGTGTTTTTTTTTAATTTCATAGATGCAATAACTCCACAGTTATAGGTGGTCTAGATGACCAAAACAAATAAACACCAAACAAAAACACATTTGAGGCCTCTGAAATGGCCTAGTGGGAAAGGGTGCTTGCTGCCATATCTTGTTTCTTGAGTTTGATCCCTGGCATCCACATGGTAGAAGGAGAACTCTGAATGTCAGGATGATCATGGGGGGAAAAAAAAATCTATGCACCCATGCGAATGAGCCAAGTCCGCCCTGACTTGAAGGCAACTCCCAAGAAAGCAACCTAATGTACACAGCCCAGTGTGCTTCTCTCCCGGAAGTATAATGACCCATTAAAGACTGGACACTTCGCTTCAAAGAAACTGCTGTGAACTCCACAGGACACTTGGCATTCCTGGTGTCTGGACAGAATGCCAGCAGTAAAATTTAGCAATCCTACCCCTCCTTATTATAACATCTTAAAAATGTAGAAAATCTCTGTAACAGAAAGTCCAGGCTCTCCCATCAGCAAGCCCAGTGTTAGGCAAACAAGCTACCGTAGCTTTTCACCTTCTAACCTAAGACTAAAACAGGGGACTTTCTTTTCTTGAAACCCTTTCCTCTCTCAAGCAGTATGGCAAGGGCCACTCTGGCCCACTGCCACCACTCCATGTGGCATCTCTATTTTGATGGCAGCACCTTCTAAGCTCAGGCTCTGCTCTCATCTCCTTTGGCAAGCATGGTTTCATGGCTCTCTACCCTTCAACCTCTCCTGCTAACCTCAACCACTCACTGGTCCCCGAGTGAAACCCACCTTCCCCATCGTCAAAGCCTCTCTTGTAATTCAGCATCCACTTGAAAAGAGGCGCGTGCACAATGATGCAGCCGACATCCCATCTCCTGAGTAAGAAACACAGGCGGGTCCTAAAGCCAGCTTTCACGTCAGCCACAGAAGCCTTCGGAGGGAACAGCCAATAAACGCAACAGTTTGGGGCCTGTGCAATGGAATGGTAACTCCTCCTATGAAAAACCTGAATTGCTTTCCTGTGGTTCCTCGCCATCCCTTAGCTATTTCAACAAGCAGGACACTCAGCTTCTGGGTGCTTCTCACTAGCCTGACCGGCTGGCTCCTTACTTCCTTAGGACGTGTGACTACTCAGAAAACTTTAAACTTATCCTACACACCCAGTAACCAACACGACATTTCTGAGCTGCAGCTAAACGTTCCCTAAACCGAAAAGAAGAACTCTACTTGAGTTGGTGGAGGGTTTGACCTGTAAAACTGAGACAAAGAAATAGATGAAAGTACCCTGCAGACCACGGGAACAGAAATGCTTAGGCTGACCATAGAGAGAGGTCTTAGTCCAGAAGGATGCAGTCCTTTCTTTCTTTCATTTCTGTTTTTGTTTTGGTTTGGGTTTCAAGACACGGTTTCTTTGTGTAGCCTTGGCTATCCTAGAACTAGTCTTGTAGAGCAGGCTGGTGGTCTTCAAACTCACCAAGATCCACCTGCCTCTGCTTCCCAGGTGCTGGAATTTAAAGACACATTCACCACTACCGCTCAGTCAAAATGTTTCATAACTTGTTCCCCCAAAGAAGGGAAAAGAACACAGGACCTAAGTGCTAGATGACGGGAATGAAATGAACGGGAGCAGGGAGGAGGACAGAATTTAAATTAGTGGGAAATAACGAAGCTACATATTGCTCCCAACCTACACAGCACCAAATTTACACAACCTGTAGAGATACAGTCATCTGACCTATGGGTGAGCATGGATGAGCAAAATGAAAAACTGGCACAGTGACACCATGTCTGTCTCTTACCCTATTCCTTAACCTCTGGCCCTTTATTCGTTCTCTTCTGGTCCTTAAGCCTTGGAGTCTCTGCAGCACATACCAGCAATGTCTCCTAGCCACTCCAAGTCCCCTGGGTTGCATATTGAGAATTGCTTCTACGGTGCTGTGTTTGTCTTCGCTTGCTTACAGAAATCCTCCTGGCTTCGTTATACATTAAACACACCTCTTTGAAGTCACACCTCCCACCAAACTGCACTTTGAAAAAGCTGTAAAAGCAGTTTCCGACGAAGACAATCCTGACTAGTCAAAATAAATTATAACCAGAGGAGTACGTACCAGAAGCTGAACAGCCTGGGGTTGCTGTGTGCAAGGCAGCAACGAAAATGCTTGTGGGTCTTTAATCTGTCCACAAAACTGCTGTACTTATCCGCAATGTTAAGTCAGAGAAAATGGTCAGCTGAAAGAATTTCTCAACCCTTACAACAGCTATCCTTTAAAGTACCCATGCTGGTTCTTTTTGTCAACCTGACACAAACTAACTATAGTCTTCCGGGAGAAGGGGCCTCTGTTGAGGAACCGCCTCCCTAAGATTGGCTGGTGGACAAGCCTGTGGGCCATTTTCTTGATTGGCAGGGACGTAGGAGGCCCCAGTCCACTGTGGTAGTGTCACCCTGGGCAGAGGTGAGAAGCTGAGTAAGGCACTGGGAACAAGCCAGTAAGCAGTGCTCCTCCATGGTCTCCGGTTCATTCCTGTCTCCGGCTTCCTAGTTTGAGGTCAACCCTGACTTCCCTGACTGATGGACAGGGATGTGGAAGTGTAAGCCAAATAAAAATGCTCCACCCCTGCCCCAAACTGCTTCTAGGCATGGTGTTTAAGACAGCAACAGAAGCTCAAGTACGATAGTGACCTAGAATATGAAATGTCACATATTTGGCTGCATGTCGCCCACACTAGCTCATGAAACTAAATTACTGGCTTAAAATTTGTTTCTGTGTTTGTTTTCTTTTCTTTTTTTTTAAGAGCTTAGGTCGTCTGTTCAAGATAGAAAAATCTAATGTTCTTAAATATAAAAAAGTATCAAAAATAAATTATTTCCAAAAGGGTGGCATAGAATTTTTTTAAGGTAGAGAATCAGAAATAACAAGAAAGATTTTACACCTTAAAGCTAAGACTCAAGAAGAGAAACAAGCAGACACACATACAGACATACAGAGTGTGCATGCACGCATACACATATGTTTCTCATGTGTGCATGAGAAACAAGCAGAGCTGTATGTGTATGAGAAAGCAGTGATGTTGGGGGGGGGGTCCGTTTTTCTGATAAACTCTTGCTTTGCTGCCCAGTCTGACTTTGAGTATCCTCCCACCTGGGTCTCCATGGTAGCTAGGACTATAGGTATGCACCCTGGGGGCAAGCCCTATGCTAGTCTTTAACATCTCAACATGAAAGAATTCTTTAGTATTTCACCACAATTTTGAGAGACTAAAGATAAGCACCCTTTCAAGAGTTTTCATTTTCAAAAACTTAATAACCCAAGAGCTTTATACTTGTATTCTAGGTGGCAAGAGTTAAGAAAAGTTTGAAAAAATGAAACAAAATGAAGAGCCAAGAGAGGAACCCAATCATGATCTACAACAGAAGCAGCAATGAACATTTTAGAACACTTCCCCCTGGTTCAGTTTTACTGTTTACTATCTATTTACAGAGACATGGTCTCACTAAACAGCTCAGGCTAGCCTCAAACTTGGAATCCTCCTGCCTTATTCTCCTGAGTGCTCTGATTATAACCATCACACTCAGCCCCAGTGTTTTAAAGTTAAGTTTCTAAAAATTGCATTGAGTATGCAATTAACAAACACAAAGTAACACCCCCTACTTTGCATTTCACTGTTTTGAAATTCCTGTGCTTAGAGTGGGGTCCACATAGATTTATCTCTATTTCTTTCTCCAGGTCACAGGAATCTGAATAAAGGTCTCATTTATTCTCACTGTCACTTACAAATTGTTGAATACCAACAGCTTCGTTGATTCCTTAGCTTAACCAAGAATTCTGTTTCCCTATTTATTTATTAACCTTATCCTAAGTCCAGGAAACCCTATTCTCGTTGTCTACCATGTATCCATCCTATTTTAAACTCCGGGAGGCTTTAGAATGCAGCTGAGCCAAGCACTCTCAACAAATGCAAGTTGAGAAACAAACACCCTCCAAACACCTATAGACACCCAAGGACAAAACGAAACAATGTTTCTGTTTCTGAATAAGGTAAAGATGCCATCTTTGAAAAAGCAAACACACAAACGCAGAAGAGGATGGACTCTGGGAAACCAAGCCTGCCTGCGCTGATGATCAAATCTGCCAGTTTTAAAGCAGATCTGAGCATGGCTAAGGATGATCCGTAAGTTTTGCTTTCTGCTTTCAAATACCTGCATAAAGTAAAAAGTTCTCCACACATAAACTGTACATACACACACACACACACACACACACACACACACACGAGGAACTGTTTAAAGGCAAAGTTCTACCTCTCTGCTAAGTACTTCTTTTTTTAAAATGTGGTTGGGAACTCTAAGTGCTTATACCCTCCACTGAGGCTGCCCACAGCCTTAAACACAGTCCCTTCTAAAGAGACTGTAAACAGAGTCCATTCTTTAGAGACCATGTCAAGGTCTCCTAGGACCTTGCAGTGTCTCCAGGGAGCACTTGCTGCTGCCTGCTCTGCGGGGACATTAATAATAATCACACCTTAGGAGGACTTAACAACCACCACCTTGTGAGTGCGCACGATTATCTTTACTCAGCAGAACCTCAGGTCAGGGAAGTGAAAAGGCCTGGGAAAGGCAGAGCCAGAGCTCCAGCCAAGGTATTGCAGTGCAGGAGGAAGCTGCGGACCACAAAGGCTGAAGAAGGTGAAGGGTGAGATCTGCGTTTTCATCAGGCCTTAAGGGATGTGCTAAGAGGCAAAAAAAAAAAAAAAAAAAAAAAATGAATGGAAAAACAAGAACAGGATGTTTTATAATCATGTTTTATAACTAGTTTTACAAAAGTGAATTGGGCTCCCCAAGATAGAATTGCTGGATTTAGCAAATAAAAACACATAGCAAAACAAATTTGAGACACTTAGACTTTCAAAAAAGAAAAGTTATCTGAGATCCTAATTTTACTCAATATCCAATATGCTAGCTGACAACCCTGGAGCAAAGGCCTTTTTGGAACAAACAAAAACCACCAATAAATTACAGTGCCTCAATTCCCCAGCTGAATGGAGACACCCTGTGCACCTCATGTCTTTCAGAAGCTAAGTAAAGGGAAGTACAGAAGGCTCAGCTGCTCTTGACAGGGCAGCTTCCTTTTTTTTTTTTTTTTTCTAGTAGTAGACACAGCCCTTGACCCTAAGACCTGGCTTTCACTAACCAGGCCATTTAATCTCACTGCCCATTTGATTTCCAGTGCCTTCTCCATTTTGTATGGGAATGGTGAGAATTAAACTTCACTGAGGTGAAGGGAGGAAATGACACACGCGCCTCCAGTATTTCCTGCTCCATGAGAATGGCAGAAACATTAGCCACAGGAATCTGGATCCCCCTCCCACAAAGAAACAGATCAAAAATGCAATCATTTTAAATAGTTTATGGCGTGGGTTCGTGACAGCTGTCTGTCCATGTCTGTCTCATGAAGGAAGGGGAAAAAGGAAATCCAGAAACGTGTCCGGAACATAACGTGAACTACAGAAAACAGAGTGAGATGCCAACAGGCACACCTCCCGGAAACAGTGGACAGCCATGGAGGGGTCCACCCTTCACAAAAGCCTGTGAGTGGGCACCTGAAACTCATCACTCTGGATGACAGAGACTAGCGTGATCACAGAGACTACTGAACCACAAACACACAGAGAGAATACAATATAAAAAGAGGCTGAACTTTATTCACACATACCAAACCAACCTCCCATCTCCGCCTCAATGTTTGCCTTTGTGTAACAAAAACATGTTGAGATTGGCTTAGGCTCTAGTCACTGGAATATCTTCCACACGCAACTTCAAGTCTACAAACTGCACAAAACACGATCTACTGAGCACAAGTTGCCGTGCACAGAAACTGCTTGGCGAAGAGAAATCAACAGCTTTCTATGTCATCTCCTAAACGAGGCCAAACACTGAATCACGGTGGAATTCCTCACGTGCAACTACACCCAGTTAATCTTCAAGAAAGCAGCAAACTGTGTAAATCTACTTAAACCAGGGTGATAAGCACCTCACTCGCCAAAAGCCAGCGAGGTTGACTGAGGAACTCCTCTTAGATGGCAAGCGGGGCTCACTGGTGAGAGAGACAGACAGACACGCTGAAATTCTTAGCGCTCGCTCACGCTCACCTACTTCCAGAACCCTCTGACAAACCACTAGGGCAACACACTCAGCCAAAAAGGCTTTGCTACATGTCGTGATCTGCAAAACTAATACTGCATGACGTCACTGAGTCAACTATCCCAAGAAGGAGCTGCACGAAGGAAGTCAGGAAATATGACAAAAAAAAAAAAAGAAGAAAGAAAGAAACTCGAGATACATAACCCGAAATAAAACTGAATAAAACTGGAAATACCCACTTTCCGTTTGTAAAGACTTTTCAAGTATGAAGCACTTTCTTTTCCTTTCAGGTCACAGCGAGATATATTTTCACAATTGCAAAAGTCCTGATCAATGGTTTCATTTCCGTTGAGGGATGCTGGCTGCACATTACCAGACTGTATCTACTTAAGGAATTTCATGTCTACAATTCACAACCTCCAGTGATAGTATGAGCCCATGTCGTCAGAAGCTTAAAGTACTAACTTTTATCTAGGCACTGACTTAACAGGTAACCCTGCGAGCACTCACACGCCTAGGCTGCTGGCCTGAGCCGGGCAGGTGGATGTACCCACGGGCCTGTGATGCAGGAAAATCCTGTTTATCCCAGGTGCCCTGGCTCCAGCACCTGGGGAGAGAAGGATGAACAAGGCCCACCTCTGCTTCCACTGAAAATGGGTGACTCCTACATATGTAAAATGCAGAATGGACTAACCGTGGTTCAGCAGGGCAAACCTCAGACATGGATGCTCACACCAAACACCATGGACTCATCAAGCGCTGTCACACCCTTCCTTTCTGTGTCACAGCCCACGCCCACACACAGACGAGGGTGGGGAGGGGACGAGGGAGCCATGGGGACTGACACCAAGAAACTTTGCATGGGTGTTCCCGGGGATGAGCCGAACATGCAGAAGGCGTGTAGTGTGAGGTCTTAAAGCCAACTGGCTGGAATTGAAGTCCCGGCTCTGCACACTGGGTGGTGCGGACTCTGGGCAAGTTATTTAATCCCCGCCTCAATGCTCACTGTAAAGTGGAGACTAACATGACCTGCCTCACAGGGCTGCTATCAGTGTGGTGAAATCTGTTAATCCACAGAAAGCATTCAAAATACCAGGCAGCAGATAGTGAGCTTCTCCTAGTCTACCTGTAGAAGAGTGGTTCTGACTTGAACACGTTCCAAAGGTGATTTAAGTATCCCTTACACTCCTGTTTTACTCCTCAAGGAAGTTATCTGAAATCAGCTCTCACAGCTGATTATGTATTTCTAGATTAAAATCAACCCACATTATAAGCCTTAAAATTGCCAATTCTGTCACCGAACTGGAGAAAGCATTATGAACTGAAAGGTGCGAGCTTAACATAACAGAATATTAGTGTATACACACACACACACACACACACACACACACACACACACACACGATTAATTAGATTTCCCATTCAGGCTAAGCCAGGATGAGATCATGAAGTCACTCAGGGTAACCCAGGTCCCTGCTGGAAGTGTGCTTTGCCAGTGAATGGCAAAATACTAACAAAAGAGACCTTTGACTCAAATACCACTGGTACCCGGGGTCTTGTGTCTATATAATGCTTGCACATTCATTTCTTTCTTTGCCTATAGAAAAAAAGAGAAAGTCTGTTTGTTTTTTCTGATTCAGCCAAAGCCTTTTCGTCTTTGAATCTAAGGAGAGTTCTGAAAAGACCGCATCTTATCAGCCAGCTCCAGCCAGCAGGCTGTCCCCCCTCCACACACAAGCCGCCAGCCTCTCTCAGCAAAAGGCCTCCCCCTCAGAGCCTTTTCCCATTTCAGAGCTAACACCCTGCTGGGTTTTGACAACAAATAAATGAACAGACAAGGCCCTAACGTAATTAGCCCTCTTTTCAGGTAGAGAGAGGTGGCGGGGGAGGAGGGGCTGCGAAGAGACTTCCTGTAAATTGGCTTGGCTTCTGAAGCTGAAGCTAGGACAGAGCATCTGGGGGCACTTATTTTAAATAAAGCCACCTGAAGTGAGTTTGAGAGATGCCTGTTTGTGAACCCTGACAATCTGGGCACTGATGTCAGCCAAGGCATCAGTGCAGATTTTAATTTTGTCATACAGGTGAAAGTGACTCTGGGGGCATGGCGGGCATGAAAATCAGGGACATTTACCTCTTTTAAAGAGAAATTAAATAACAAAGAGTCAAAGAGAAGAAGATAGAAAATTATACTTTTTGACACCGTGGAAACATTTCAGATGGACTATTGGTGGGACAGAGTTGTTGTTTTTTTTTGTTGTTTGTTTGTTTAAAAAAAGCAATTTAGACAGTGGGAGAAATAATCCTGTGAACAGCCACACACCAGACATCACTGTCACGCATCTGGATCTTAATGGAACCACAGTTTTCAGGGAGGGATACGGTTTGCTGGTATCATTACTGGGATAACTTAATTGATCTGTCTCTGAGGCTGAGGATGTAGACTAGAGATTTATTATGGAGGGAAAAGATCCACAATACTGCTCAGGTTTTTTTTTCCCCCAACAAGCATTCTGCCACTGACCTCTAAATGAGTTTAACCTTTTCTAAACAGACCTACACATTTTTAACATAATTTAGAGCTAGGTTTTGTTTTCGCTGCTGCTGAGGCTGTGGGATTTATCACAACATGGCTTCAGTAACCTCCTTTCAAAAACAAAGATGAAAAACAAAAGACCGAAACTAAAACCTGCCGCTTGCACTCCTTTTTCCTGGCAGGGGATTCGGATCTAACCTTTTAAGAGCCTTTGGCGTCCAATCTGTTAGAAAAATGTATGAAACAAAATTAGAATAGGAAAAGGCGTGTGTATGACTCAGACGTATCCCAGTATCTCTGTCACAGGATTTCCCTGTGTTTCTAAAAACCCTGAGAAAGTGACAGAAGTTCCTGTTTTTTTTTTCTTCTTCTTCTTCTCTTTCTTTTTAAAAAAAATAAGAAGGGGGCGCGCGCGAATAAATACACACACACACACACACACACACACACACACACACACCACATACACACGTCTTCCGGGTTCCCTATGAATCAGACAGGTTTCTTGGAGGTCCCCAGCGCAATGCTCAACGGTGTCCCCCGACTTATGCCGGGCTCCTCTGCACACAAAGGTCTCCAGGAAAATCCCAAACTTGTTGCAGGCCGGCGGAGCTCCTGGCCGCGCGCCCGTCCGTCCCACCTCTCGGCCCGTCCCGGTCCCGGTCCCCTGGGCATCTCCCCGCCCGCCGCCTTCTTCCGAGACACGGTCACCGCCCCGCGCGATCGCCGCAGGCCCGGGGAGCGCGGCAGCCTCACCTGCTTGCGGTAGGGCGTCCTGCAGCCGCCGGCGGCGCCGGGGTGGCCGCTGCCGCTGGGGAAGATCATCGCGGGCGCGGGGCGCTGGGGAAAGGCGGGCCGCGGCGCTCCGGGGAACTCCCTCTTGGTTGTCCGGGCCGGCGGAGGCGGCGGCGGCCGGGGACTGGCTCGCGGCTCCCGCCCTAAAAGTGCGGCGCAGCGGCGCG
>NC_022011.1:72270484-72282181 GCF_000317375.1 Microtus ochrogaster
CCGCTCCCCCGGCCTCGGCCCCCGCGCACGGCCTCCCCGGCTGGGGCGGTAACCCGGACTGCGCGGCGCCCCCATCCCGCGCAATGGTTGGGTCTGGCGCCCCGCGGGCCGCACATTCCTGGGAGCAGCCACCCCCAGGCCCTTCCTTTGGCGACGCGTCGCCGGGGCTTCGCGCCCCACTTGGTGGCCCCTTTTAAGGGCATCGCTTTGGGAACCGCTGGAACACCTGGATAGGAAGCCAACTGGCGGCCTTTTCTTTCATCTTCCGCATGAGCCCCTATTCCCGAAAAGGCGCGGATAATTACTCCCACTTCCCGGTACAAAATCAGCCTTCCAGCACACCTCTTCGTCCCCCAATTCGCATACTACACTTTTGTACAGCAAACGGGTTTTTCTCTCCGGTCCCTCACCCAGAGACACCCAGCAAAGTTTTCAATTTCATTCTTGTGCCACAGAGGAAGAGTTTTCCTTCAAAACGACAGTATCAAAAAGGCAGTGAAAAATCATATAAGCCACCTGAGTGGGAGATGTGTCCTTCCTGAAAACGATATTAATTGGAACAAGAATGCGCCCTCAACTTAGTTATTAAATACGACAAAGAAAGGGACAAAGACAGGAGTAATTTCCTTTGTTCCCAGGTTGAAAAAATAAACAAAAACTGCTTCTCCCGCAGCTCTTTTCACAGCCACCCCTCGGGATATATCAGGCTTTGAACCTGTGTGATGTAGAAACCTCAAAAGCGAGTGGTCATGACATGCATGCCATTTCTGGGTAGGGTACTATGACTGATTGCAATCTTTAAATTGGCAAGTATTCCAGTATTCCGGGATTACAGCCATGGTACACACACACACACACACACACACACACACACACACACACACACACACACACACACAGGTCTTCCTTGGCTTCTAACATCTTCCTGGAAAGGCCCATCTGCTATGATAATGAAAAACCCCAGCTTGTCTAACAAGTGAAGGGACTCAACTTCTGGCTGTCACCATGGAAGCGGTGAACATCGGCTTTCTAGCAAAAGTGAGGCCATTCAGAGGCCTTTCTGACAACAGCAAGTTTTGAAAAATAGACTTCCCAGATATCCTGCTGGTGACTTGGCAAACTGCTTCCATGTTCCCCAAAGCTCCAAAAACGTAAAGCGATAGATAGTAAAGTCTCTCCTACTGAGAGCAACACACACACACACACACACACACACACACACACACACAATCCCAATTCTTTTCAGGTATTTAAAGAAAGGAGAAAAATAAAAGATAGGGTCCTTGGTGCACAATGGGCAAGTAAAAACTTTCTCCATAAAATTTACGGGATCTCTGCCCCTTAAAGAATTTAAAGATTACAGAACAGCAGGCCTGTGCAGCAGCGGGGATACCAGAGCTATCTTCCACTACTCTATACATGCAGTTGTGGTCTTTTCTCATCATGACCCAGCACAAATATAAAGTGGAGAGATTTAGTTCCAACTGTTCAGGTCGAAGGCACCTTTTCCGGAGGACTTACTAAGCTCCACACACACCCTGTCCCCTCAGCCATCACCACGATTCCAAACAGTCATCTATGGAAAAGGCCCCATGCACAACCTCAGTTGTCATCACTGGTCTCTTCGGAAACCACAATCAAAACCACAGAAGAACAGTATTAATTTTTTTATGGTTTTCCCCTCAAGTCATGATGCACTTGCTGGGTTCTGATCCACTGGATGCTGTTCTGTTCCGAAATGCTAACACTCGATTGGATAGTAGTTCTCTAGTGATAAAATGTTAGCTGATAAAAAAAAAAATTAAAGAGACAACAAAAAAATATTCTGATGCTAGTAGAATGTGCTCCCATCCCCCCCCAAAAAATGAAAGAACGAGAACTGACTTTAAGACTAAAAATATCTAAAAATTGATATGTAGTTTGTAGTGTCACATAAACTGCTTAATAAAGAGAAAACATAGGACGTACTTAGAAAACAACAACATCAAAAAAATGTACATTTGGGTACAAAAGTTCCAAACATCACATAGACTGAGAATTTAGCTACAGAGCATTAATACAAAGAAGAGAAGATTGATCTTCCTCAAAATGCATAAAAGGTAACGAGGTCACTCATACTCAAAATACTCAACTTAAGGGAAGTAACAGGGATGTGAAATCATGTATATAACATATATAATCAATTCTTGATAATCCATGAGCACAGAGCTGTAAGAGCAGTGACAGGGATGGAGTCTAGTGAGGACCCGTTAGAAAAATGAACTTATTATTTTTTTAACGACATGTATTTTAAAACAAAAACTGAAGAAACAGTCTGGAGAGTCAGACTGCAAAGGAGGGAATCCAAGGTGAGAATCGGTGTAGTGAATCTTGTCCTCTTTGCAGGGAAACTGAGACCACCGTGGCCTGAGCTGTACACCTCCTCCTGCCCTACCCTCGGCCCTAGGTAAAGCTGTGGGAACCTGACCCAAGGAGCAGGCAATCCACAGACTGGCCAGTGACCTATGATCTGGGTGGGATCGAAAACATGAACTCGCCGATCTGACTCTCACCCATGGGAATTTGATTCAGAAAACTCCTAGGGCTAAACCAGTTAGGAAAGGGACAGAAACAGAGAGAGTGCCTGAGGGTAGAGAGGGAGGCCACGACAAGCCAAAACCATATGCGAGCCAAGGTTATGAGGAAGCAGAAACTATGAGTAAACAGGAAGCTGAGTGGCAGCAGACAGCAGGCTAGCAGAGCAGACACCAGGAGCCCTGAGCCCTTGGTGGTGAGATAGATGCTGGAGGGAGCTGCTGTCCCTGGAGATGCTTAGGCTCCTCAGAGTAGCAGCCCCTCAGACACCATATATGCACTTAAACCACACCCCTGGTTAGATGAATTGAAAGAATTTCTTGTCTCTTTATAATACAGGATGCAAAATTAAAAGCAGAGCCGAACAAATCTCTCTATTTCAGTTCCCCACTTGCTCTGTGCACGATTTGGAGCAAGTTTAGTTGGCCTCTCAGCGGCTCAGGTTGTCTTCACAAGCTTGCTGTTCGTACAGTGTTACATCAAAAAGGTTCCGGGCTCAATAAACGGCAGCTGCTACTGTTGTCCTCCCGGTTTTATAGCAGTGGAGGGTGGTATAATAATATCTCATGCTTGCATAGTAAGCCTGGAAGATCATCGAAGAACAGAGGCGAGTGTACATTGGTTCTCCATGGCAAGTACCAGGTGCATTTAGCCAAGGGGAGGTCGTTTCAATGCGCGTTTGTTGGACGGCTGAATGAAAATGCCTTCTCAGGCTATCTAACTACAGAGGACAGAAACAAGAAAACGGTTTGATGCAGTGTCTGTTCCAAGAGCCTAGATCCCCTAAAGAGTGTCTCTATCTTTTGTTCTCCAATGTCCTCTCAAGAAACCATGTATTAGAATACAACCATTTCATGAGTAGCAAGACCGAGCATTCTCCAAGATCACACCGTGGGTCAGACGAAGTGTGCGCACAGGGATAATGACAATGGAGCAACCGGGACAAGCAGAAGCCTGTGAGCTGGTAGGGGGATGAGACACGGGTAATGATGCCTTCTGTGATAGCAAAGAGCTTGCACAACTGGAATTTGAGGGTGACATTAGAAGACACTCATCCCACAGAAACGATCTTAAAACAAGACTCTGGTTTTTCAAGTTTCATGAACATAAAGACTCCAGGAGGGGAGAGGGGTTATAAACCTTACAATGCAGAGGAGGAAGGAAAAGGCAGGGAACACAGATTTGCCTACCTGTTGAGGCCGTAAGCAATATCAAGAGTAGTCTTAAAAATTGAGGCCTGATTAGGGTTCAAAGCCTGAGCCCTGAAACTCTCTCAAGATCTGTAATGTTGCATTTAAAAAAAAAAAAAAGACCTATCTCAAGTTCCTAGGTAAGGCTCTGTAACCCTGGCAGCATTAATGCAAGGCCTTAAGTGGTAAGTGCTGGGCAAGTGGGCTAGACTGTAATGTGCTGTGGCAGTCCACAGCAGGGGAGATCGATACAGGATACAACATGGGTGTGGAATACTCGGCTACATAAATGTTTTGTTTGGGAGCATGTTCAGAAGGAAGCCGTGTGCAGAAGACCAGGAAAAACAGACACAGACAAGGTCTGTGGGGTCATCAGAGCTGAGCTCATTGCTGGGGAAGAGTCAAAAGCCCACAGGTTCCGACCCCGATACATACTAGTATACATAGTGCTGAGCCTCTTTTAGGCGAGCAACATTTGAGTGGAGTGACTAAGAACCAAAGCAAGCAACCAAAAGCAGTGCTGCCGAGGGATTTCTCAGTTTGAAAAGTGTCTGCCGAGGAAGCTTAGCATGCGTTTGGTCCCCACACTAGTGTGGCAGAGCACAATTATAACCCAAGGCTGAGGCAGAATCGAGCAGCTCCTCCAGCCTGCCGACCACCCAGGCTAGCCTAACTGGTGAGCTCCAGGCAAACGAAAGACCCTGTGTCAAAAGACATGTTTTTAAGGATGACTCCCAAGGTCGTTTTCTGGACCCCACATGCCAGCATCTGCACAAGCACGTCTATGAACACACACACACACACATGCACACTTGTGTGACCAGAAAGACATAGACAGTGGGGTGGCGCCAACTTCTAAAAGGCTATTCAACAAGATGAAAACAACATTACCTTGTCAATAAAGAAAGGGTCTACAGTGGGCTCTGTCCACGTGTCACACACTAAAACACTGGAAGGACCCTGTTTTATTTGGGTCAAATTGGAAACCGAAAGGAAAAATAAATTTTTTTCAACGTTGTTGCAAATCACAACCCTTAGTGTATAAAATATTGGTGTAAGTTGTTCACATAAAAAAATAATCCCATTTAAGAGTGTGTTTAAAAGCTCACAAACTTCTGACTGACTGCTAGCAAAATAGAAGTAAAAATATGAGGTCAACAGATTTCTTATATTTCCATTTTTATACAAAATAGAGTTAGGAAGTACCCTCTCTCTGAAATAGAACCATATTTTCTAGAATGTACTATTTTGCTTTTTATATAATATAAAAAAAAGTTGCACACCTTTTTCCAGACTCAAAGGCTCCCTGGAGATGTACAAACTCACACATACAGAAATGAAAGCACTACAATAAAATAAAACTGCAGCTGTACGTCTAGAATACACACAGAACACCATAAACACAGCCATATGCTGATGACGCTTACGAGAAGCCATGCTTGGATTGCTCCGAAATCGCTCCTAGTGAGCAAAGCAAAGACAAGAGTTTGGCCCAAGTGCAGCCTATCTGCATGGATGATTAACTAATAATAGCTGTCATTTACTGTGTCATTTCACACAAACATACTACAGACACAACACATGTCAGAATGCCTGTCTTTTTTTACCCAAAGTCACAGATCCAATCGATAGTGCTAGTGAGGTTTGAACTTGGATTTCTTCACTCCAAAACCAAATCTGATGTCTGTATTACTACTAAGTATTAATAAAGTTTATATATGTGTGTGTGTGTATTATGTATTATAACACTCTCTTACAATGTTGGGCCATGGCCATAGCTCCCATCAGTCACAGATCTAGGGAACAACCAATCCTCTGAAGTGCCTTGCATTACCAAGTCATGCTGTTCACTAGATTAAACCTACGATATGCATTTTCAATTTAGGACACATTGGAGTTGCCTTGGGCTTATGAGAGTGCAGCCCTATTTTACGTTAAGGAGATCTGGACACTGAACTTCTTATTCAGTTTACTTGGGCAAACATTGCACTGTTAGAATATATTTTGAATGGTTCAGATATAAACTCTAGCTTCAACCTAATACTTAGATCTCACTTTACTAATGGTTACTAAGGCGGGCTCTCTGGCCCCCCATTTTATTTGGGGGGACAGCTGGAAGGATGGAATTGTGACAGAGGCAAGAAGGACTATCTTCCACAGGCTGGCATGACGTTAAGAAACTTCTAGAATTCTTAAATGAAATTGGCAACATACTTTCCCTCAAAAAGCCATAGAAGACATATTTGAGATTAGTTTAATTGTAAAATTATATGTCAACCAAAACCTTAGCTACCATTTAAGACATTTATTTCTATGGAAAAAACATGTTTCAAAATGTTTTAAAGTTATAAATAATTTGGATGCAGTTATTACTCTCAGCTTGAAAATATTAATACAAATTAAAAGAACACTTAAACTTCTGATATAAAAACTCTAAAAGATATATTCCTCCCTATGTGTTTTAATAAAAACAATAGATAGCTTGGTCTTTCTAAAACAAAACAGAACAAAATCGTTCAAATGAACAAGTTAAAACTTGAGTATTTTGTACTTTT
This sequence comes from Microtus ochrogaster, assembly GCF_000317375.1. NCBI lineage: Eukaryota > Metazoa > Chordata > Mammalia > Rodentia > Cricetidae > Microtus > Microtus ochrogaster. Next base: position 72,276,804 of record NC_022011.1, read on the forward strand.
TTTTTTGGTTTGTATGACAATGAATTTGTACCTGTAGCTCACACGCTATAGAAAAAAACATCAAGTCTTTGAGAAACTGGGATAAGGTGAAAGTCATTTTCATACACTGTGAGTTATTGTTTTCCTGAACTACCTACATGGAAACATCTATCTTCTACCCTCTTCACTGTGGAGACATAGTATGGGAGCTGCTGGACTACGAACAGACCTATAAAAGTCTGAGGGCCTGTTTTCAAACTATCTCAGATAACTCAAAGAAGTTTCCACAAATTGTAGTTAAACTCATAAGTTCTGAAGGAAAGCTATCATTACAGGGTAATCTCTGAAATTAGTAAGATAATCATCTCTGCACGTGAGCACACTGGGGCAAGAGTAACAGCTGTGGAGAGGGGGGGGATTCCTAATTGCACCCACCTCTCTGCTACGGCATCTTCAAAGAGACAGAAAGTAGTTGGGAAAGTGAACAGAGTTTGTCAAAACTAGAGCCAACATCTTTAAATCATGGAAAACAAAATGAATTCAAACCTGGAATAGCCACCTCCTTTCCATGAGTAAAATTCTGTTAGATGAATGACAACTTTGACAGTGCACAGCAAACTGTACCTGGGACAAACAAACCCCACGTCACCTGGGAAGGGTGAAAAGGTTTGTTATAAGACAATGCTAAACATCAGGGCAGGTCTCTAATAGGTGTTCAGCTCAGACATTCCAAACATGAAAGAAAGCCAATGAGAAGTTCCTTTTCTCTTCAGTTGCTGAGCTCATTATTAAATTAGGTCTCTTTCGCCTGAAGAGGAAGATGGTGGAATAATTAATGACGTCCTTCATGGAAATGAGACTGCTGAAAAGCTTTTCGTTCTCCAATGAATTATAAAGTTCAAGCCAGAATAAATAGCATTACAAGTGGATTTCTACTCAGTTGAATATGTATGAAGGCAAACTTTCCAACATTAGGAAATGTAGCTTAGAATCCTGAAATAGGATACCTTAAGGAGCTTACATAAACGCCCCCCCTCCCCAAATGTTTTTAAGAACGACAAATTCGGGGTTCTCTAACACACTTAACACACGGGGTATAGTGACGACAGACCTGTGTCAAATTGATACTCCCAAGGTGAAGGGAAGGCAAGTGAGGAAATTCTGGGGTTGTCATGACAATATGACTGCTCATGACATCAGCAATTCCTAATTCCAAACTGTAAGGACACTCCTAGAACACTCAAGTCATATCAAGCACATAGTCCCTGAACCACCATCCATCCAACCCCCAACCTAACATTAAGTACAGTGGTTGAGAGAATGATGTTGCTAACCACAGAATTATTGTAAGAATCCAGACTCTGCTCACAGAGAGAGGCGGAAGGAAGTGGATAACTTCTGAAGACATCAGAATATTTCAGACACATAAACACACATGTATTCATGGTTGTAGGCATAATATATGCATTAACATGTTGCCATTCATAAAAATATTTTATCATTCCATTAAAGACTCAAGAGATGTAGGCAGGGCAGATGTCTCCATGCTTCTCTGTGAACAGGCAAGTTAGGCAACTTGCCAAAAGTCATGAAGGCCAAAAGTACAGAATTTCAAGGCTAGAAAGAATTGTTATAAGGGCAAATCCCTATGTCTAACATACAATAATCATTTGACAAATATTTTTAAAAATAAAGGTAGGATTATTTTATTTTATTACATGTATTTATTTATGGGGGTGCATGTGCTGTATATGTAGAGAACAGAGTTGGTCCTCTACTACCATGTTATGGGTCCTGAGGAGAGAAATTAGGTCATCAGGCTTGATGCCAAGCACCTTTACCTTTTGAGCCATCAGATGAACCCTCGACAAGTACTTCAGTGATTGAATGAACACTGCTCTCTCTCCTTGGACACACGAGCTATGATGAATGTCTCATGTCGCTCTGAAGTTGCCCACATTTATAACAAACTTCAAGGCTAAACCACCTCTGGAAACATCATTCCTACTCCAGGGCCAGATTCTATGTCCTTTGAAGATTTATAAAGTAATTTTTCTGTGTTCTATATCCTTATAAAGTGGGGTAAAGTCATTTTTGGTGGGGTCTCCACAACCTCCTGGGATTGCCCAAGCAGTGCGTAAGTCCTTTGATTATTTTTCTTTAATTTATTTATTTATTAAAGATTTCTGCCTCCTCCCTGCCACCGCCTCCCATTTCCCTCCCCCTCCCCCGAACAAGTCCCCCTCCCTCATCAGCTAGAAACTTACCATACTGTCCTTCATCAGGGAGGTTTCGTTGGCTGAATAAATGGCAGGGCAAGCTAGCTTTCTTACATAAATAAGTAAATGGTAAAGTGGCTGTTTTATTCTTCAGTTCAAGACCATGAATACATGAGTCAGAGAGAGCTGAATATCAGAGAAGTGATCAAATCTTGGAGAATATATTTTACAAATGTTGTTACAGTGAATCTTTGCTTTAATTTCTCGGCTATTTGGGATTTAGAGAGAGATTATAGCACTGCTGCATTTTGTATCTGTATGTGACATTTTAAAAAAAATGATTTTTATTTGTGATTATGTGCACAGGAAATCAGGTTCCCGTGGAATCCAGGAGAGGTTGTTGAATCCCTTGAAGCTGGAGTTATAGATGGTTGGGAGCTGGGAACCAAATGTGGGTTTTCTAGAACTGCTCTTCACTGTTAACAGTCTGTCAGGGCCCTCCCAGTAGGAGACTTTTAAAGAAATGGAATTCTGTAAAATGGCCTCTCTTGACCTCAACTGTTGGGAGTAAAAAAACAAAAAATCTTCCTGCTTTCCTTTTTGGATAAAAAAGAAGTATCTTCCTCATGTCTCTGCCACCAATGTCCTATAACTATTTAGACATTAACTCTACATCATGTAATCTAAGACATTACTGATTATAAGTGTCCAAAGTTACTGAGACGCTACCATTAAAAATAAGGTAGATGACAGTAATTACAGGACACCATAAACTATAATGCATACTTGATATTTGAAGGGTGAGTCTTACTATCAACAATATGGTACACAGGTGCTGAGCACACGTCATACACATAGACACAAGTGTCTTTTTCATCCATAACTTATATTGTAGGAGCATGTTCTCACAGACACTCATGGGAAAGCTTCCTCGGAACAAAGAGCACAGAGGGAATGAATCACACACTCAATCCCACCGAGGAGAGAGACAATAGCAGGAGCTTGCAGAGGGCATCAGCATGAGAACGCTTCTCCTCCTCTCCCCAGAAACACCATCACAAAGAGCAAGCTAAGCCGTGTTTCCTTCCTCAGCCATTTCCTCACCCTCATACCCATGATCTGTGCAGGCATTTATATCACTAGAAAGATTAAAGGGAGTTGAACTTAAATCTGTTTAAGTCTTTGCCCAACTCTTCTCCACGTACTGCTGTTAGTGCTTTGGAAGGTACCAATGGCAGATACAGGTGGAGATAGGCCCACCCTTTCCTACGACACAGTGAAATTCCATCTTACTCCTCTCACAGATTCCCATCATCTCCAGGACCTGGTGTGGCTGTTCTCAGTCGTCCTAGGGCTTCAGATTAGAAAGGGAATTGTTGTGTAATCACAATAAGTCAGAGAAAAGACATATATGAAATGGCTATCACCATCCTTAAAACAGAGAGAATGACAACATGGATGAAAACCCATCACTTTACAGACAAGGCAAGCCAGCTATGGGCAGAGCTTTGTTTTTGGAGCAACACCCATCACATAAGGACTCCTGCGTTCAGGAACTGACTGGTTTTCTGGCAGTTCCTCCCTGGCCTTACAGGGCTCTCCTTATCATTTCAATGCTGTGACCCACAAGAAAAAGCAAAACAGACTGGTTTTAACCAAAGCTTTGGGATTAGCTATAAATTTCACTTACCTGTAAATATTCTGCTGTTACAAGTGAAAATTATCATTGTTCCAACCCTGAAAATCATCTTAAGATATTAGGAACACACCTAACAAAAGGTATATACCAAGCATTTAACTCAGGACTTGGTACACAGAAGTATTCAAATGTTAGTTCATTAATATGTAAATTAATGATGGAGCAGTCTCTTCTAAAACTATGTTTTAGGGCCTGAGGGTGCAGTACAGTGGTGGAAGCTTGTCTGGCACTCACAAGGCCCTGAGCTCAACTTCCAGGACTGCAAAAGCAAAACCACGAGTATGTAAGAACTATCCCAATATGTGTCATTAGAAACATTAGAAACAAGGCTGCTTACTGAGGTCCATGTTAAATCAATAACAAGTTAAAAATTCTCATCTGTCAGTAAAAGTTCTCAGTATTAAAACTTCTCATCTGTCAGACAAAACTTCTCAAGAGTATCACTTATCACTTCAGAGTCTCTAATTTACAACCTCTGGAGTAACTGAAAATATATTCTATTTTAGAGGCTCTCATAAGGACCTAAAATTCATGCACGCTGTGGGATGGGCAAATCAATAAATATAATCCCACTGCAAAACACCATCAACGCTGCAAGAACTGTTCTTCCTTCTCATCTACGTCAGTCAGTGTCACTTATTCTAGAAAGTCACTGCCTAGGTTTCTGGTGACAGGTAGTTTATTTAAAGCCGGTGTACAAACCCTAGCAATAGACAATCAGATGATTCGTTCCGCTCTATCACACAACTCCAAACATCCCTACACAAAAGTAAGAATGGCCAAACTGTCGATGACTATTTGAACCTGTTATTGTTTCTACTCTCATATGTGGATGGCGTCTTCCACGGTTGAAGTAGCTGTAGCTGCTAAGAGTTTACAAACCGCTGACGGCAGTATACAAAATATGACTTTCAAGATGTTCCCGACAATTGAGGTGAGCTTATTCTTAGTGCTGTTTTATGTAGGAAGTGACCACACAGAAGATGGTTTTCTCTGAAATGCCCATTTTCCCCTTTCTTAATTGAATTGTCCCAGAAGAAAGAAGGAAGGAAATAGAGAAAAGCCATTTAAAAAGTTGAGACGTATAATTATATAAGAGCCAACGGTGACTCCATTTGGAAATGCTATAAATTTAAGGGATGAAACAGAGAGGATTCAGCTAATTTCCATAATTAATGGCAATCCCTCACCCTGACTACTTCTAAATTAGAACTCTGTGATTCTTGCTGACTCTTTTCCTTCTCCACCTCTTTTACTCATTATATTCTCCAAGCCATAACTACTAGTCTCTTCCGTTTTCTCCTGTGACCTTTCCTTATTCAGTCCAAATGCTACATCCTAAGCTTTTGAAACAGCTTTTCATTGCCACTGGCTGTTCATTCTACCTTCTAAAACACTCAGGCAAGGCACTCCACTCTGACACCCCTGTCCCTTTAAGTCTATTTCAGCTACTCCTCATGCTTTGGCTACCCATGGATTTT